>NW_024347791.1:10090648-10189669 GCF_902729225.1 Pteropus medius
GAATGAATCAATGACTGAATGAATAAACTTTGATGAATAAGCAAGTCGGAGACAGAAAAAAGAATGAAGGCAATATGAAAAAAAAAAAAGCTATATAAAATAGTCCAGTGTTGTCTGATAAAATACCTCTGGGAAGAATATGTGTATCTGGGGATCTATTAAGTAGTGGGAAACCATCATAAGGCCTTAAAGTGATAAATAAATGATCATTTATTATATTCCAGAAGTAGTCATATTTAGTCATATTGAGCCATAACTCATTCTTAATTACTCATTAAGAATGAGTAAACGGGTAAAAAAGAGGGAAAAGAATTTTCCAAGGAAAGAACAGCACGTCTCACTACACGCAAGGTGATTATCCAACTTTCTGTCTGGAGGAAGTCTATAGGCAATAGAGCAGGGGGAGGCAACCTACACAGAGCTCACTGTTCTCTATGAGTTATGAAGACTGAATTTAGTTTTCATAGGTCAAGGTTGCTGGGATTGATAGGACAGCATGCTAGAGGGGTGGGAAGTACACATAGTGAGAAACCTGAAAATATACAGAAGGGTTTCATCAACTCTTTGGTGGTGCCAATCTGCACTCATTCAAGAAACTGGGGAAAGAAGTGGAAAGCAGTTTGTTGAGCAATTCCAGGAGATCACATAGATTGGAAATATTTCATTTTCTCACCAGCCAGAAGGAGAGACTTAACTCATATGATACAGGGCATTGTACTCAGAAGAGCCTCACCTTAATAATGGTGATAAAGTAGCCTTGGAAAAAAGATTGTTCTGGAAGTGCCCCAACTAAATTTAAAAGGAAGCCTCAAAAGAATCAAACTTATCTATAAGTAAATTAACATGCATCAGTAAAAATATAATATAGCAAAATCCAGCCCTTAACAATGTTAAAATCATAATGTCAACCAAATAATAAAAAATAACTTTGCATGCCAAGAAGCTATAACATGGAGGAAAAAAGAATCAATCAATAGAAATAGATGAGAAATGACATATGGTGGGTTTACCAGGCAAGGACCTTAAACAGCTATTACAAGTTTATAAATATGCTCAAGCATGTAATGGGTTACATGGGCATGATGAGGAAAAAAGACTCATATGGAACGTCAGGAGATAAATACTATAGCCGAGATGAAAGGTACACTGGATGGGATTAATATCAGATAGGACTGAAGCAGAAAATATCAGTGAACTTAGTCATAGCAATGGAAAATAAAATGAAGCACAGAGAGAAAGAGACTGAAAAAAAGAATGAGCAGAGCATCATTGAACTGTGGGACAATGTCAAGCAGCTAAGATATGTGTAATTGATGTCCTTAAAGGCATGGGAAGATGGAAAAATTATTTGAGAAAATAATGTTTGCAAATTTTCAAAATTTGATGAAAACTGTAAATCCACAAATCCAAGAAGCTCAATAAGCCAAAAGCAGAATAAACTTAAAGTCACAACAGAGAATGTTAGAATAAAATTACTGAAAACCAGTGATAAAAAGAAAAATTCTGCAAGCAACCAGACAAAAAAAGACACATTCCTCACAGGGGTATAAAGATAAGAAGCAAAGCAGACTTCTTGTCAAAAACTGTGTGAGCCAGGAATGATGAAATAAAATCTTTAAATCACTAAAAAAGAAAAAGGCTGTTGACCTAGAATTCTATTCTCAGTGAAAATATCTTTCAAAAATGAAGGTGAAATAAAACCCTTTTAGACAAACAAATGCAGAGAGAATTCACTGTCAACACACCTCTACCATAAGAATGGAAGAAAGATTAAAAAGGAAGATCTTTAGACAGAAAGTAATAGAGTATCAGATAGAAATGAAAAGTTCCAGAATAATAAATGTTATCTTGTTTTTTAATCTCAAAAATATATTTGACTGTTTAAAGCAAAGATAATAATGTATTGTTTGGTTTATAACACATGTAGAATTAAAATATATGCGAATCTATTTTTTTTTCCTTTGTAAATAAACTGTTTTGTTTTTTTCTCTAGAAAGTGGTAAAATTTTCCATTTAATCAGAAAATTTTATCAGGTTATCTTTAAATATGTATACCTTCTTGAGAACTTTTCATCTAGACAATTTCAGATGAGGAAAGTTTCTTCTATTATTTCTTTGTTACCTCTTCATTTGTTTTTATCTCATTATTCACAAGCTTACAAATGCTAAATCTGTACTTAATGCCTATTAGGGTTTCTATTTCTTTTATATTCTGTGTTTTCTCCACTTGGTTTTCTAAAACACTGAACTGCTTTCTCCCAGTAACTTTTTCATTTTCTTGACTGAATTTTAAAATTTACCCTTTATTTTAGTTCTGGAGACTATTTTTACAAGTTCTAATTTTAGACTTTTAGGAGATCACCATACATTTTTCTTCATGTTTTTTCCTCCTTTGTGTCCTCCATTATTTTTACCTCTACTATTGTTGATCACCTGTCTCCTTCTTTTAATCTGCTGAGTCGCCTAAAATGACTGATTGATTCTTTGCTGCCTATTCATATTATCAGGTATGGGATCTTTCAACACCTGTACTACTCAGAATTTTGGAGTTTCTTCAAAAGTGGTCATTGAAAAAAGAGTAAATGACAAAAGGATAGGATTTACCCCTAGAGCGCTTTCAGTGGAATTTAATTTATAAAGGAAGATAGCTTTATTTTTGATGTAGTCAGGGATGGATTGTACTTAGCCCAATACTGCAATTCCTTTCCAAGTAAAAGTAACATCTGTCCTTTCTCAATGAACAGACAGAAGTTCCTCTCCAAACTCACGGATATCCATGGATCTGTGACATTTCTTCCAAGTTTGTGGTAGAGCAAAGCATAGAAGGGCTACATATTCCCTGACTCCTGACCAGTAAATGTCAGGCCAAACCTGTATTTTCTTTCTTAGGACTTGAGATATCAGGTGATTCTAGGTTCTCCTTTGGCCTCCAGAGTAGTCTTCAGTTCTTTTTGATGTTGAGCAGCCCCACGAGGGCCTTAGGAAGAAGCCTGGACACAGGCTGTCTTCTTCCCATAATCATATTCCTCAGTTCTCCAAAAGAGGTTAAGTTCTGCCTTTTGGGGTTGTCCCTGGTAAGGTATATGACAGAATAACATCTAATATTCCCCCTTTTTGAAGTCTTGCCATTTTTGCCAAGATAGAGTTGTTTTAGTGGGTAACTAATAAATGAACTCATTTTCTTTTGTGTACATATTTAAAAAATAGAGATTTTATAGAGTAACATAAGCAGTTGGAGATGTGACTGAGTCATTTGGATCCAGTAGGAGTTAACTGCAATTCAACAGTGTTCTTAGCAGCAAACTTTATTTTACTTCAAAGTCCTAGCAGTTTCAGAAGAGAATCTCTAAGATAGTTATAATATAATATCTCTAAGATAGATGTAATATATTTTATGAGAAGCATTTGGAAATTACTTCCCACTGGTGCAGTTTTAAATGCAGTAATCACATTTCTTCCCGACCCCCATCTAGAAAAAGACTCCATTAAATTGTGTATTAGTTAGGCTATTTGTTTGCTACTTTCTGAGCAACCTTAAGGGTAAAAAAAAATTGGGCCTGGGGGGGGGAGACAAATGATACCTCTTTTTAGACCTTACTCGTATTGCTTTTATGATAATGTATGGCTTGCTGAATCATACCTCTGTATAGCAGGGCCTGGAGACAGGGTTAAAACCTAAAACTGGAAATAAGATATAGGCCACAAGAGATGTAGGAGAGGAAAGGTTTTTTGAAGCACAGTGTTTTTAGAAAAGTACTAAAGATTCACTTTTATAAGCACTTGTAAATATTTTGGAAACTTGTTTAAAAATGTCCTAAAATTATTTTGTGATAGGTGTTATTAATCTGAACACAAGCAACACTAAGTTTGCTGTGATCCTTTTGGCATATATATTAGTAAGAATAAAGATATACACCTAAATTCTTTCTGTATGTTCCAGTGTGTCTCACAACACATTCTCCTTCTCCCTACACCCCCTCTTTTTTTTTAAAAAAAAAAAATGTTATTTTATAGTTTAACATTTATAGAACAATTCTTAAGTTTCTTTGGTACTTTTTGCCAACAATAAGTACTATATTTCCCATTTCTTTTTCAGATTTTGCCTTCAGGGTAGCTATATGGCACTTTGAAATGGAGGTGTATTTAGTAATCATGTTCTTTCAACATCTCTAAAATCAAAGGCCTAAAAAGAAATGAGAACTTAAGTTTGAGTTAGAAGAGACTATTATCTGAATACTTTAAAATAACGAATTCATTTTATCTTAATAAATACAATGAATTAAGTCCTACTTATTTTTATAAATTATTTGGAAAATAGAAATTATGAATATAGAAAAATTATGAAATTTGCTAAAATTCTTAGAATTGTGTCTACTTTCTGATAGACATTTATCCGATCATTTAGTATATCATTACTGGAATCATAAGATATTTCTAGTAATGAGATACTATTTTTCTTTACAAAAAATTTGTTCTTATTATGGACAATTCAGAAAATAGGAAATATTTGAAGAATAAAGTGAAAATTCACCTATCATACAGAGATATATTTTGATATATTATATCTTAGTTTTTTATATATATGTGACTATAAAAATGAAACTAGTATTATGCTGTGCATTTTATATCTTCATTTTATGAGAATTTCTCCATGCCAAAAAGGATTTTTTTTGAAAAATTTATTTATAGTAATAATAGTTCAATAGATGCAGGTAGCATGATTTCATTATTTTCTATGGTCGGAAATTCAGATTCTTACAAATTTGTTATAAATAATACTATGATAAGTATCCTTGAATAAAAAATTTTGTACATATCTACCTTTCTTAAGATTAGATTAGTAGAGGTGAAATAAATTTGTCAAAGTCTATAGTCAGTAATGTTTGTCAGATTATAAAAGTATTCCAAGTTGATTGTAGAAAAGTTTGCAAAATTTAGAAAAATATAAAGAAAAAATTTGAATTGACCATTATTTCACTATTTAGAGAAAACTTTTATTAAAATAAAAAACCCACAAAATTAATGTGCCTAGAGTTTGTTATCTTGGTTTTTAAATTTGTATTAAAATGACAGTTTTTCATATTATTAAGTAATTTGTAAAAACCTTTAAATATTTCATCATATAGATATACCTAATTTATTTAACACTGTTTTTTTTTGTTACTCATTTATTTCTTTCAATTATTTGTATTTATAACAATAGTAAAATATCATTCAACAAAAATATCACATTTGTATTTTTCCCTTAGTATTGATATCGAGCAGTGGAATTTCTGAAAGAGACGAAAGAGAAGAAACTTTTTTAGGTTCTTTATATATATTACCAACTTATTTTTCAAAAGATTTTATCAATTTACATTTCCAGTTCAATGCCCCTCATCAGCATTGAAGGTTACAGTTTTTAAAAAAAAAGTGTCAGGAGGTTCAAGATGGCGTAAAAGGTAGAGGCTGTGCACGCCTCCTCTAGTGACCACATCAAAATTATAACAAAACTACAGAGCAACCAGCACATGAAGTCACCAGAGGTCTGGCAGAACAGAAGCCCTACAACTAGGTTGCCCCAAATAACAGGTCACCTCAAAACGGTAAGTAGAGTGGAGACACGAAACGGCCGGTTCCTAGAACTGCGTGTGGCGATCGAGAATCGGGAGGGCCATCTTGGCTGCAGAGTCACCTCCCCACCCTGAGGAGCGAGAGGTCCCAGCCACACACTGGGCTTCCCAGCCTAGGGTTGCAGTGCCAGGAAGAGAAGTCTCCACAACCTCTGGCTGTGAAAACCAGCGGAGGTTGTGGCTGAGTGAGACAGAGGGCGGTGGGAAGTGAGACCTTCCTCTTAAAGGGCCCACATCTGGCCTTACTGATGGATACGCTTGCTCTGAGCGCCAACACGGGTAGCGGCTCAAGGGGTGCCAGGGACTTACGGGGAGGCACTGAGCTATCGGGCTTCAGGGCGAGGGCTGGAGGGACGGCTGTAGGCAGAAGTTATTGTTCCTTTGTTGAGCTCTGCCCCCTCCCAGCCTGCAGACACAGTCATCATCAACCTGGATAATACAGGTCACTCTGCCCAAGGGATTCCCTGAGACTCTGCCTCTCTCAACAACATGTGGACCCATCAAAACCACTTTCAGTTATTTATTCCATACAAATGAGCAAATGTCTTCTCTCCTGCTGAGAACTTTCCTAAAATCTCTCAAAGGTTCACAAAACCCAAAGAAGCAGCATCTGGCCTCGGATGTGCCCTGTATGTCTTGCTGAGCAGCCCCAAGCTCTGCACTAATGGCAGCTGGCCTCAGTTTCAGACTTGGCTCCTCGAGGCACCTATGTGGATGTGGATTGCTTGGTAACTCTTACCAGGTGGCCTCGGAGGTAACAGGCTGAACTTGGCCTGTAGCTAGACCCCTCTCAGGTCTGTGCCATGGGGCCCCACAGCACTCTTCTACATAAAGTCACTCTACTAAGACCGGGAGACTTAGGAGCCCTACATAATACTTAGAAACATATACAGGGAGATAGCCAAAATGTGGAGACAAAGAAGCATGTCCCACATGAAAGAATAGAACAAAGCTCCAGAAAAAGAATTCACCAAAATAGAGACAAGCAATATACCGGATGCAGAGTTCAAAACATAGGTTATAAGGATGCTCAAGAGACTTAGGGGAAAAGTAGATGGATTCAGCGAGAACTTTAACAAAGAGATAAAAAATATAAAAATAGAGATGGAAAACATAATAGAGATGCAGTCAGAAATGAAGACAATACAATATCTGAGATGAAGAATACAATAGAGGGAATCAACAGAGTGGGTGAAACGGAAGATTGAATCAGCGACATAGAGGATGGGATAGCAGAGGACACCCAATCAGAACAGCAACAAGAAAAAAAAAATCCAGAAAACCGAAGATAGTTTAAGAAGCCTCTGGGACAATGTCAAGTTTAACAACATTTGCATCATAGGAGTACCTGAAGGAGAAGAGAGAGAGCAAGGAATTGAAAACCTATTTGAAGAAGTAATGATGGAAAACTTCCCTAACCTTGTGAGGGAAATAGACATTCAACCCCAGGAAGTTTCGAGAGTCCCAAACAAGGTGAACCAAAAGAAGCCCATGCCAAGACACACCATAATTAAAATGCCAAGGGTTACCTTCAAAAAGAGAATGTTTAAAGCAGCAAGAGAAAAAGCAGTTAGTTGCCTACAGGGGAACACCCATAAGACTGATTTCTCAATAGAATATTTATAGGCCAGAAGATTTGGCACAAAATAGTCAAATTAATGAAAACCTAGGACCTACAACCAAGATTACTTTATCCAGCAGTTATCATTTAGAATCGAAAAACAAAGAGTTTCCCAGACAAGAAAAAGTTAAAGGAGTTCATAACCACCAAGCCAGTATTATGGGAAATGTTGGAGGAACTTCTTTAAGAAAAAAATATATATCAAAAGTCTGAATAAAGAATGGTAATTACTACATATCTATCAACGAATACTTCAAATGAAAAAGAATTAAATGCTCCAATCGAAAGATAAGATGTCTGAATGGATAAGGAAACAAGAACCTTTATAGGCTGCCCATAAGAACTCCAGATTAAAAGATACACACAGACTGAAAGTATGGGCATGGAAAAGATATTTCATGATGAACCTAGACGGTAGTGTGCTGCGTGGAGTATGTCAGATGGAGAAGACAAATGCCATATGATTGCATGTATATATGGAATCTAAAGCACAAAACAAACAAACAAACCAGAATCAAACTCATATACACAGAGAACATTTTGAGGGTTACCAGATGGGAGGGGGATTGAGGGGAGTCGGTGAAAAAGGGGGAAGGAATTAAGATGTACAAATTGGTAGTTACAAAATAGTCATGGAGATAGATGATACAGCATAAGGAATATAGCCAATAATATTGTGATAACGATGTACAGCGTCAGAGGGGCACTAGATTTATTGGGGTGATCACTTTGTGAGATATATAGATGTCTAATCACTATGTTGTACACCGGAAACTAATACTGTATGCCAACTATAACTGAAAAATAAAAAATATTATATAAAAAAAGTCAGTTTGATCTGTGAAAAATATCTCCGCTATTTGAATTTGTGTTTCTATGAATACTAATGAAGTTAAACACTTTTATTATGATCAATGACTAATTGTATTTTAAAATAATCTTTTCAAGACTTTTTTTATGTTTTTTAATTAATATGCTACTTATTGATTTATGGGTTCTTTGCATATTAAGAATGCTATTATTTTGTTGTATTTATTATAACTATTTTTCCAAGATTATCATTTATTTTAATATTAATTATGTTCAAGCACAGGAATTACATTTTTATGAAATAATGTCTTTAATTTCTTTTACTTTATTTACTACTATTTTTATTAAAAAGTCTTTCAAAAGAAAGTGATTCTTTTTCCCACAAAAGACTTTGATTCATATGATTTCATTTACTGTGGTATATAAAAAAAAGTTTAAGGTTTTATTTTTTCCAGACACTTAAGCTTATTTCCCACCATAATTTATTGAGTAATCTATTCATTCTCCATAGATTTTTGATGCTTCTTTTTTCATGTATTAACTATTTACATAACAAAGATTATATATTAAGTTCTGAACTAGTACTACTATTTCTCCCATTGTTGCACACATACTATATAGTGTTTTTATAATACTACTCTTATTTTTCATAATTTCCTTAACATTTTTCTTTTTTTTCTGGTGGATTTTTAATATGTTTTTTTCCTCCCAGACCCAGCTAAGAACAATTTATTTCTTTAACTATTCATCAAAAAGTATTTATTGTTCAACAACTATCTGTTATGTATAGTTCTAGTCTCATATACAACTAAAGCCCTCAGTTTACTTATAATCTACTGAAAGAGCCGATAAAGATTTTGATTGTAATTGTAACTAACATACTTTTATTTGAGAATGTTTTACCATTTTTGGAACATTCAGTTTACTTGATCAAGATTATGGTATTTTTCTATTTAAACTAATTTTCTTTTGTCTGTCAGACACCACATATTTTCATATTTAACTGTCTTATAATAGTTTTATTTACCTAGGACCTCACATTCCTCATAAAATTATTGTCAGCTGTTTTGATTGTGATTTTTAATATATTCTTTTTCTATTATAGCAAGTTTTGCTTATATATAAAAAGATTTAGTTTTTATATGCTTACTTTATAAACATGGAAATAGTAGTTTTTATAATATGATATGTGGTTATATTGAAGGTTAAATAAGACAACAAACTTAAAGAATATAGCACATGTCTTATACATATTAATCACTCAATAAATGGTAGTTCTTGGAGCCTAATGTTCGGGGTTGCTCTTTATAATTTTTAAGTTTTCTTAGCCTACAAAAATTAGTCCTACTCTATTTAAATCCTTTTTTAACTGTAATTTCTACTTCATTTATAATTAGTATCTCCTCGCTTTGTTTTTGTTGCTGGTTCCTAATGTACTTTCTGTGTTTTATTGCTACCTTTTTCTTTTTTTCACCTCTCATTACATAGGCTACATTTTATTTTGTTTTTATAGTGAACTAGAATATAGAAATTCCTCTTTTAATTTACACAGTTATCAGCTTAAAGTTTATCCAGTACTCTCTTCAAATCATATTTTTCCAGTTATTAAGTTTAAAAACAAAACAATAAGTTTGACTATAGTGAGAAATTTAGCTTCCTTTAATTTGCCTTATTTGCAGTGCCAAGTTATTGTTAATTAGACCTGAGACTACAATCCTTTTAGTATAAAAGTTATTTTAATCTTATACGCCTTTCCTTTTTGGCCTTTACCTTCAATTTTATAACCATGGTAACAAACATTATTGTACTTAGAACTCTGTATTTAATTGATTTAAATATTCACTAATCATCATCACATTGCATGTTTTTTGATTACTTACTTTTTCTCTTTGTGGGATAGAATTTATCCTCATATAGGATAAATCTGTTCTCTCAAAAATTATTAATAAGAGCTGCATTTCCTAAGTCTGACCTTCAAACATGACTAGCAACTTTGGCTAGTATAAAACTGATTTACAAATGTGCACATTGAATAATCAGTTGACATTTTCTATTATCTGATGCTTTTAATGTTGCAAAATTACAAAAATATAAAGTCAGCATGATATTTTCCATGGGTAGATATGACAGACATTGGGTTTTAAAATTTACTTATTTTCTAGATACTTAGGATGTGAAAACCTTCTTATTGGCAAAGATCTCTAAATTACTTTCTACAGTTATAGCAGAGTTGAAATTCCAGTGCTGTCTTTTCAGTGCCAGATTTTGTAGGCTTCTTATTGATTCTGAGAGCTACCCAGTCCTTGTATAAATATATTTGCTGCTTACCTAACCAGTCAGGTTGTGTTATTTGCATCCAAAAATTCTGATAATAGTAGACAATCTGAATGCTCATTCTGAAAGTCTGAAGAGTTTATTCTTTTTCCTTAGAATTAAAAGATTTGGCCAGAATAAGTCTAGATATGAATCTTTCCTATTAGCTTTTCCAGGCATTTGCTGTAGACTCACTTTTTCTTGATTCTAGAAATTTTCTTCTATTCTATCTTTGATTTTTGCCCTGTGTATCCACTACATGGGTTTATTCATCTGGGATTACCTATTCTCAGACTTAATTTCTTTGCTCCACCAAATTTTCTGACATATTTTTAACCTTTTTTGGTTTGTTTGTTTAGATTTAGGTCAGTTTCTCCAATTTGGTGATCAAAACACTAATTGGATTTTATGTAATATCGTTCGACTCTTAGAGACTTCCAAAATAATTTAAATTTCGTAATGCATTAGTCTTTTATTTGACTGTTTTATTTGCATCTTTGCCTTAACCTTAGTTTTTTCTTTTCTTACCACTCCCTTACTGTGTTTGTGTGTTGGAGGGCCCTAAGACCACCTCCAGGTTTGATAATTCACTAGGAGGACTTGTAGGATTCAGCAAATAGTTGTACTCAAAGTTAGGATTTGTGACAGTGGAAAAACACAAAGCAAAATCAAGGGAGAAAGGAGATGGAATGAAGTCTGGAGAAAGGAGGTAAATGCTTCTAAGGATCCTCTTGCAGTGGAGTCAGACAGGATGCACTTAATTCTCCCAGCAATAAGTGACAACACTTGTGAAATGTTGCCAACCAGGGGTGCTCATTAAAGATTCAGATCCCAGATTTTTATTGGGGGCTAGTTATGTAGACACCCTCTGCCTAACATGTACAAAATTCCAGACTCCCAGAAAAGAAATCAGGTGATCAGCATAAATCATTATTTTCACACACTGTTAGTGAACTGCTCTTGTCAGACTGTTGGGAACTCTTTAGAAATCCAAGTTCCCAGATGCCAGTCAAGGGCTGCACTTGTAAGCACACTGTTCTAAGGATAGGCAGGCTATGTTAGCTCTTTTCTGCAGTTTCATATTGGCTAGTTTTTTAATCTTTTTAGAGATACCAAATAGATCTACTAAAATTTCCTTTAGTTTCTTATATATAATTAATTTTTCACATAAGCATGTATCCTAGAAAATAGTTCCTTTTTCTTATGCAGCAACATCTTTTAATAGTCTCCTCTTGAGAACTTTTTTTGCTGTTTGCTCATTGTTAAATGAAGTCTATATAGACTTTGTATTTCAGATAGGTTATTAATATTCTTAATTTTGTCTTACTTTGGAGTCTAATAGGTTCCCACTCTCATATCTAAACTTTAAAAATAGGTTGATATGAGCACTCAATTTGCGTTGCCCAGCAAGCATCCATTTAAAGAAATATCCTCTAGAATGAAGTTTAACCTCTTACTCTGACTTTTGTGTTTTTCTGGCTAATCTAGGGAATAAAATACAGTTTTCTGTCCTTTGAAAAATATTTCACCTTAAGTAATATATCCTTTGGTGTGAAACGCTCTAGTTACTCAGTCTGCTTTTCAATAGCTGGCTACACTTTCTAGGTTTCAGCACTAATCATTGCTTTCTGCTTTCAGCCATAGTGCCTGCCTGACTCTATCCTTGCTAAACTGTATTGTTTCAGTTTGGATCACATTAGGAGACAGATGCCATGAGTATTAATTCAAACAAGCAAAGCTTAAAATAAAAATTTAAAACTACGATAGAGTAATTATAAAGATGTAAAACAAAATACAAAAGCATTCCATGACTGAGGGAGAGTACCCAAGGAAGGACAAACTTGGAGGAGAGCCCCTCTCCATGAGGTTGTGATTCAGACATCGTTGGAGAATGTATTGTTGCAGCCTAGTAGGTGGTACCTCTCTGCTTGAGTGAGGTGGTGCCTTAGAGTTGTCCTAGGTTGGGAGGAGGTGGCTGGGTTTAACTGACATTGCTTTAGGCAATGACAGGGTGACACTCTCTGGTGATGTAATAGACAAATTTAATGGTATGGGGTCAGATCTGTTTGGAGTCGCCTCTGTTTGGTCAGAGTTGTATGTACTTGAAAGAAGTTTTCAGATGATGGAAATTCATAGCCGAGGAACAAAAATTTTATTTCTTCTAGATATAATTAGTTTGCCAGTAGGATGATTAAGGTGGCTGGGGAATAAATCAACAGTAGCATCTGGTAAATCTGAAATTGCTGATATATTTGATTGTCTTGGGTACCTCCCACTTTACTGTCTCAGACAGATGACCTATCCAGCATAGGTTTAATGCCTCTGTTAGAATATGGCTCAGGCATTTCAAGTCAGGCATTTGATCTTGGATCTGGGAGAGTTCATTAAATGCTGGCAGATGGGAAGAGTGTGGAACTGGCTGAAGGATATTGCCATGTTTTTCAACTTGTCCTGGCGCATCTGGAAGATTCTTTTCTACTTGAAAAAATATCTCAAGAGAAAGGTTTTTAAAAACAGCTTTGTTAAACTGGTTTATAATTAAAGGTACTTTCTTTTTAAGAAAATAGCACAGCCTTTAAAAACTTTATAAATTAACTTCTCTTTACTGGAAAACAGACTCCCCAGGTATATTCAACACACTGACACACAGATACATGAAACCAGCACGAAAAATATGTTCTGTGGCAACATAATTTCTTATATTACGATGTTGTATGTATTCTAAAAGAAACTTCACATCTTTTTAAAAAATGAGTCAGAGTATTTTTAAATGTTTAAAAATACCTTAATTTTTTTTGGTTACCAAATTGTTATCTAGATTCCAGTTTTGTTTACATCTATCCCTTTCACATACAGTATACATACTTCACTCCCTGGATTAGTGGGAGCTGTCTTTGTGTATAAATTGGGAGAAATGGAAATCATATCTATGCTTGAGAAAGCCTTGAGATTTATTTTGTTAATGTTTGTAAAACTCATTAAGATTTTGTGAATCGTGCACTGTGATTGGTAAGGATTATTTTAGACATAGGGCTGTTGCAACTCTATTGTTTACAAAAAACTAGGCTTGTTCTTTTGTAATTATTTAAATTTCAGTTTAACGGTTCTTTATGCAAGTTGACATATAAGTTCCAAAGTTATGTAAGTGAAAGCAATGCAAAGAAAAGTGTTTTATTTAAATCAAAAATGCCATGTAAGAGTAGCATATCAGTACAGCAGTTAGTAGCACATACGTCTCATCAGGAGTATTATGATTTTATTTCATCACGTTAAAAATATTTAGTGGTAATGAAAGCACTTGTGAATAACAAGCATTTAAAAAAATTCTTAATAGGATGCACTTAAAAGATTCTATATCAATTGTTCTTTTGACCATTTATAGTTTTCCTTTATTATGTTCTCCATGTATTTTTCACATAACTAGATTTTTTTTCCTGGACTGTGTCTACTGTTTTTAAGAGAGTGTTTTGATCCTGCTATTGAATCTGCAAACACTAATGTCTAATATCTACTGTACTTTTTAAAATGGGATTTAATATTTTAGTCTTACTTTCTATGGCTTTATTGTTTTTCATGGGCCCAAACTGATTATATTAGTCCTTTATTTCCATTCTCCTTTGAGATGATAAAGTTAAGAAATGATATTCTCCTGAAGATTTAGAGTAAAATATATTCCCTCGTTATTTAAAAAAATTAAGGACCATGGCTTATGTGTAATTTCCTCCAAACAATAATGTGAATCATGGAAGTCACCCGAAAGTAGCAAATCATTAGTCTAAACCATCTGTCTCACATCTTTTAGCAGTACTACGTCCTTAACCTACCCTTGGCTATATTAATATTAATAGACTGTGCAAAATCCCCAATTTCTATTCCTATTTTATTTATTCTACTTTGATTTCTTGTCTTTATGACCTAGAGTTAATAAGTTTTCTGCTGATATAACAGACTTAATGTCTAATTTGTATTCATTTACTTTTCAATATAAAATGCTTCAGTTTTAAGTTTTGTTACTTTTTGATGGTTTAATTAATACACATTTCAATCACATTCTTTGCTATTCCAAAATCTTATTTTCATATAATTGAACAATCGCTTCCTCTGAAAATAGGTAAAAAATATAGTATGATAGAAAAAACAGTGTATATAATATATATAAAGGTGAGGAATACAAGTAGTATACTATTTTGTATTGAAATGGTAAAATATTACCATTTAAGAATGATAATTTTTATCTTTTGATTGTGGAGTTATTGAAAGTCTTTTTTTACATGTTCTTCTGATCAAACATACACACTAACACTGAGGGCATTTCTATTTTATAGAGAATGAGAAAGGAGGACTAGAGTTGTCAAGTCAAAAGTATATGCACATAACGTGCCTAGAACAGTGCTAGTCATTTTGCAGGTTACACAGATAATAGAAAATATTGTCTCTAAATCGTAAAGATAAGATATACTTCATGGAAAAGTACCAAAATGGTTTAGAACAGTAGATATGAGTTGCCAAGACCGTCTGTACTATGAGAATTCAGAGAAGAGAAAGTCTGTGAATCCTTTGTAACCAGCCACATAGAGGCTTTCTTATTTATAACCATCAAAGAATTAATAGTAGAAAATTATGCCTTGGCAAATGTTGGATTTGCTTTAAACTATTCATTTTCTACAATAGAGTCCTGATTTATTTTTCCTGTCTCATCTTTCACTATACCTTTTCTCATTCCTGGTTTGCCAAACATGGTGAGCACATTCACAGGGCCGTGATCATACAGTCCCTCTACCTCATTCTCATCCCCCGCTTCCCCAGAATTTTTATCTCATGAGGTGGTGTTGCTTAAATGTAGGCACTTTGAATTTTCTCCTTTCCCCAGTTGGAAATAATTGATCCTTTTTATACTTTCCTGATAAAAAGGAAATTTATGCTCATAATTTTAGCCTCGTTTGACTGTCTAGTTACTTGTCTACATGTCTCTTTATACCTTGAGTTCAGAGATCATGGCATATTTACCATTCCCTTTCCTCACCTTCGAGGTTAGTCTTATAGACCATCATTGTTGATCAATAGATACCTAAAATTTTTAATGAATTTGTTTGAAATAGTGGATATAAATAATATAATTTTAATTAAGTTAATTTAAGAGGTAATTAATTAATTTTATACTAATACAAATCTTCCCCATAAGGAAACTTCAGGCCTAGATGATTTACTGTTAAAAACTCTTTTTGAAAATAAAGGATGAGGGTTGTTCCCAAGTTATTATATGAGGTCAACATTGCTGTAATACTGAAGTCATATCACACACACAAAAATTTACATCATTATCACTTATGAACATGGTATCAAAAATCCTTAACAAAAATAGTAACAAACCAAGCCCAGCAATATATTAGGAATATACATGATGACAAAATGGGGTATATGCCAGAAAGGTAGAGTCCTTTTAACGATCTAAAATTAATCAATGTAATTCACTATATTAATAGAATGAATGAGAAAACACATGATTATATATATAAATAGTTGTAGAAAAACATCTATTCATAATACCAACTCTCAGTAAACCAAGAATAGAAGGAACTTCCTCGACCTTATAAAGGGCCTCTACAAAAATACTGCAGCTAACGTTATGCTTTATAATATTGAAAAACTGAATGCCTTTGACTTAAAATTAGAAAAAAGACAAAGATATTTGCTCTTCTCTTTTTCTATTCAACATGTACTGTACATTTTGGCCAATGCTGTAAGGCAAGGGTAAGAAGTAAAATCGTACAGATTTTAAAGGAAGAATTAAACTGATTATTCATAGATGAAATGATCATTGACATAGGAAATTCTAAAAAATCTACCAGAAAACAACTAGAACTAAAATGTATATGTAGCAAGATGCAAGTCAGTAAACAAAATCAATTGTATTTTTTATATGAAGAACAACTGGAGATTGAAATTAATAATAGCATTGAAAATATTTCTCTAAAACATGGAACACATATTTATCCCTACAATTTTAACAAGATATGTGTAAGACTACTACACTGAAGACTATGAAAACATTGTTGATGGCAATTAAAGAGGACCTCATATATGGAGAGGGATACTGCGTTCATAAATTGGAAGACTAAATATTGTAAAGTTATCTGTTCTTCCAAAATCTACTATGGATTAAATGCAATGCCAAACAAAATCTGAGCAGGCTATATTTTTCAGATGATAACAGATATATTCCAAAAATTTATATGCAAAGTCAGAGGGCCTAGAATAGCCAGAGCAATTTTGAAAAAGGACAGATTTGGAGGCTTCTGATTCCAGACTTTCTATAAAGCTACAATAGCCAAGTCAATGTGATATTGGCATGAGGAAGGAGTTACAGATCAATAGAACAGAACTGAGAGAGATCAGAAATAGACCCCCACACAGGGTCAACTGATTTTCAAAAAAGTTGCAGGGCACTTCAATGGGGAAAAGATAGTCTTTTCAACGTGTGGGGCTGGAAAACTTCTATCCATATAAAAAATTAAAATGGAGCTCAATCCTTACATCATACTGTACATGAAAATTAACTCAATGTGGATCAAAGACCAAAATGTAAAAATAACAATATTAAACTTATAAAATATGAGAGAATATCTTTGTGACTTTGGAGTGGATATTACATAAACAGCACAAGAGATGTATGCCCAGAATGTATAATTTTTTTTAAACTTACAGTTCTGGGCAACCACATGCAAAACAATGAATCCAGATACAGACCTTACATTCTTCACAAAAATTAACTGAAAATGGATTACAGGCCTAAATGTAAAAGGCAAAACTATAAACCTCCTAAGTGATAACATAAGAGAAAATCTAGATGACCTTAGATATGGTGAAGATTTTTTTTCAATTCAATATTAAAGGTATGATCCATGACAGAAATAATTGATAATCTGAACTTCATTAAAATTAAAACTCTGCTCTGTGAAAGACAGTGTCAAGAGAATGAGAAGATAAGCCATAGACTGGAGAAAATATTTGTAAAACAATAGTAAGAAAACAAAAACCCTACTAAAACAAATGAGCCAAAGACTTTAACAGACACTGCACTAAAGAAGACATTCAGATGGAAAATAAGCATATACAAAGATGCTTCACATCATGTCATTAGAGAAATGTACATCAAAACCACAATGAGATACCATTACACAGCTAGTAGAATGATCAAAACACAGAAGATTGACAATACTAAATGCTGGGTGGGATGTGGAGCAAGAGGAACTCTCATTCATGGCTGGTAAGAAAGCAAAAACGGTATCGACACTTTGGAAGACAGTTGTCAGTTTCTTACTAAACATACTCTTACCATATGATCCAGAAATCTCTCTCCTTGGTATTTACCCAAAGGAGTTGAAAACTTATATCCACACAAAAATCTACACATGGATGTTTATAGCAGCTTTATTTATAATTGCCAAAACTTGGAAGAAACCAAGAAGTCCTTCAGTGTATAAATGGATAAACTGTGGTACATCCACACGATGGAATATTATTCAGATCTAAAAAGAAATGAGCTATCAAGCCATGAAAAGACATAGAGGAAACTTCAATGCATATTACCATGCGAAAGAAGCCAATCTGAAAAGGCTACGCACTGTATGATTCCAACTATATGACATTCTGGGAAGGCCAGACTATGGAGACAGTAAAATCTGACAGTGGTTGGGTTAGGAGGGTGGATAGACAAAGCATAGAGGATCTTTAAAGCAGTGAAATACTCTGTATGATACCATAATGATGGATATGTGACGTTATAAATTTGTTCAAACCCATAGAATGTGAACCGAGAGTAAACTGTAATATAAGCTATGGACTTTGGTGATTTTGTTGTGTTCATGCAGGTTTATTAGTTTTAACAAATATATCACTCTGGTGGGGGTGTTAATAATGGGGGTAGCTATGCATGTGTGGGGGCAGGGAGTATATGGAGAATCTCTGTACCTTCCTCTTAATTTTGCTATGAATCTTCCAGTGCTCTAAAAGGAAAAGTCTTAAAAAAAAAAGAACCCTTACAATTCAACAATAAGAAGTCAAATTAGTCCAATTAAAAATAAACAAAGGATTTGGAAGGCTTTTCACACTCACAAAAAGTTATGTACATGGCCTTTAAGCACAGGGGAAGATACATTAGTCATCACAGAAATGGAAATTAAAAGCTACACTACGTGCCCATTAGAATGGCTAAAATTAAGAGTTACTAGGACTGTGGGGAATTCTCACACACAGCTAATGGGAATGCAAAATGGTACACACATTTTGGAAAACATTTTGATAACTTCTTAAAATATTGAAGATACACTTGCCATCTGACTTGGCATTTTGGTACTTACCCAAGAGAAACGAAAGCTTATGTCTGCACACAGACTTTTATATGCACATTCAGGGCAACTTTATTCATAATGGCCCCAAACTGGAAACAACTTAAATGTCTATCAACAGAAAAAAGTATAAACAAATTTTGGTGTATCCATACATTAGAAAGAAATAAACTACGGATGCAAGAGAAATAGAGATGAATTTTAAAACCATTATGCTGAGCAAAAGAAGCCAGACTTAAAATGTATACTTTATGATTCTATTTTTGTGAATTTCTAGAAGAGACATGTCTAATATAGTGACAGAAAAGTATTTTTGGGGCCACGGGTGGGCACCTATTGACAGAAAAGGAGCACAAGGTAATCATTTGTGGTGATGAAATGTTCAATATCTTGATCATCGTGCTAATTACACAGGTATTTACATTTATCAAAAGTTATCTAACTGTAGATCTAAAATGGACGCATATTATGTATTTAAATGAGATCTTTGATTTTTAAAAAGAAACTATTCAAAAAATATTTGTTTATATAACATGATCTGTCATGAAGGATAGTTTAGTTTTCCAAAAGTTACACATTTTACCTATTATATTAAATCTTGCTGAAAGAACAAACTGAACCTTGAATTAACTTTCTAGAGTAACTCTCATTTTTTTTTAAACTAGCTCCTTGTACATAAACCTGACATCAGTTTAGACTTCTCTCTCTCCCTAATTTTGCAATAATAAACAGCATGAGTAAGCCAGAATCAGCTAAATGAACAAAAGTTTTAAAAGATAATAAGAACATACAAATTGATTGTATTAAAGTAGATTAGCAAACCAAATACCTTCTTCTTTGAATTTTCCCAGATGGCTAAGCAAAGGATGTCAGCTCTATAAACAGGTAGCAGGTGGGGACAAAATGTGTCGAACTGAGTGTTTTGAGGAATTACAATGAATGCCTCATGTACTATTAAAAAGAAAACACTTTTCCTTAACTGATTCTTCAGTATTCCTTGCAACTAAGATAATTGCTTTAGTAGCGATTTATCTTTCAATAAGTATGACATACTTTGATACTGGCAAATCCCCAGTTTTAACATATCACTTTGCAGAGCGACACCATTTTGGCGAGTGGATGGTAGGAGGTGGACTTGGTAGACTCATTGGCATGAAGACTTGTTTTTCTTCTTCTATTCTTTTCTTTGCCCATATGAATGCAGTTTACAATTCATAACTAACTCCAAATGAATCTGAGAGAAGTTCCATTTTTTCAGAAGACTTAAAAGTTGCAGGTTTTGTGAATTTGAGTAACCTGGAACAAATGGCTGAGGTGAAAGATAGTGCAGGGTAGCATTTCAGAGTTATTTTCAGAAAATTTAAAACAGGTATTACATTTGACACTAAGTTTTCTGAGCATCACTAATATATTAAACTGTAGTATGTGATCTTTTACTCAGGACTAAATATAAGATAAGTGAGTCTGTTTCTTTTGAGCAATATGATCACTGATCTTTATTTGTTTGATCATTGGCACTGTTATAGTTTTGGTGTAAATCAACTACCTTAAAATCTCTACAATTTCCCTCCATTCTCAGTGCCCCAGTAGGTCCTCAGATCCCCAATTTTAAAAGTATTATAAAAAACACAATATTACGGATCTACTTTTTTTGGTGTTGCCTTTCAAATTGACAAAAAATAATATTCTTGTGTAAAATCACGTGTATAATGGGGTTGCCTATGAAGTTTGGAGATAAACTGTATACTAGGATTAAATTTCTCTGCATAATAAAGGACAGAGAAATTTGAAGAGCAGATGGGAAAAAACTGGGACAAAATTGACACCAAGGAAGCTAGGCACTTCTTGGAGGACAGGAAGAGGAAGGCGCCCTTTTACCTAACCATCGTTCCAAGGAGAAAAATAATTTTTTGGGAGAGTTTAAGTTGTGCAATTTAAAGCCCATTCTTCTCCACTGTAGAGTTTTTGGTAAAATCTAAATTGCTACTAATGATTGGCATGAATGCTCTCTTTAACGAAATCAAGTAGGTGCTGAGTTCAACATTAGTTTGAATGTGAGATGAACACAGTGAGAACAAGTGAGTAGAGTGGAGTCAGAAGATAAAGAACACTAAGGTCAGGGTTACAGTTAAGTTGCTGCCTCCTAGAACCAGTGAGAATGTTCACAGTAATAAAACATTTCTGAGGGAAATCTGGTATTTATTCATTCACTTATTCATTCATTTAATGCATCTGAAATGAAAAGTTTCTTAATGTGCCCAGGTACTGTGCTAAACACTGGGCTTGTGGTAGTTAACCCAGCTGACATCTCTGCAGTCAAGCAACTTTCATTCAAGTAGGAGTGAGAGATATTGAACCAAAGTCACATAAAGGACTGTAAAATTATAAGTGTAATAATTACTATTTTTTAAAAAGGTGAAATGCTGTGGAAGCATGTAAGAAAGGAAATGAATTTTGATTGGGGCATCAAGAAGGCCTATCAAAGGAAGTGAATTAAATTCACACCTAAAGCACAAATAAAATTTAACCCGATGAAGACAGGAGAAGAGAATGTTCCAGCAATGTGTTTGCTGGATCTGGTACAACAGCAAGTAACAGAAAATCTAAATGGCTTTAAAAGGAGTTTTTTCACTCTCATTTGCAAAGCTTAGTTAGTGCTAGGTTGTCCAAGCTTCACCATATGAGGAACCCAGGATTCTTCCATTTTATTTTTGTACTGTGTATGTCCTCTAGTTCCAAGCATACCTCATGGTCCAAGATGACTGCTTCAGCCAAAGCCATTTCATTAGCATTCCAATCAGCAGAAAGCAGAAAGGAAGAAGGATATGTTCTTTCATATAAGGACACTTTTTATAGCCCAAGATTATAACTTAATCATGTGGCCACACCTAGCAGCCGCTGAGGTTGTGAAATGTGGTCTTTATTCAAAGCCGACCTGTGCCCAACTAAAAGTTAGGGTTCTATTACTATAAAAAAAGAGGACTAGGCATTCAGTTGCTAAAGACAAAAGGGAGAGGGAATAACATATATTGGGAGACAACCAACAGTGTCTGCTAGAGCAAACAATATGTGCTTAGGTAAAGTTCTAGGTAAGAGGAAGTTTGGTATATTCAAGGGAAAGAGACAGAGTAGTGTGTTTAAATGTTACGAGCAAGGCTGAGGAGGAATGGCGGGAGCGAGACGAAACTATAGAGGCAGTAAGGGCAAATCACACACCACCTTTTGGATCATGTTAAGAATTTTGAATTTCATCCAAAGAACAATGAAACTACATAGAAGGTTTTCAAGGAAAAAGGTAACATGTTTACGTTCTTGCATAAACAATTTTTTTTGTCTCTGGTCACTATGTGGACAGTAGATTAGAAATGACATTGGCGATATATACAAAGTTCCAAATGGTTGTACTCTTTGGCATACAATTGCATACTTATGAATTTATCCTGACAAAATCATTCGACGAGAGTAGAAAGTCTGGAAGGACGTAACACTGAATGTTTATAGTAGGGATGAGGTTAGGAAAGCTTTGCTTCTTCCTTTATAACTTTCTATTTTGAATGATTGGTTTTACAATAAGCATGTATTACTTTAAATTTCACTAAAAAAAATCAATAATCAATTTCATTTTTTTTAAAAAATAAAGACAAAAAGGCTTGTGGCTATGTTGCAAGGTAGTTCATACTACTGACTCCCATTCCGAGTGGTCTTTGTTTCGATCTTCATTTCTGATAATTGTCTCCTTCCTGGTGTCTGCAACTTTGCTTGGTCCTTTCGCTAGTTTTCTTGCTTTTCAATTTGGTTTTGCTTTTCTGGTAGGATGAGGGATGGCCTTGTCTCATTCTGTCATCCTGTTTTCCCACTCATACATTGCTCTCCTATATCCTGGCTAAATAGAACACCCCGGATTTCTGCTTTTTCTCCAGGGATATCTAGATGGGATGTGGATATCCTTGGATTTTTCCCTTTTTCTTAAAACCACCATGTTTCAAAAGACATGCATTAGAGAGTTGACCAATGGGGATTAATGAGATTATGTGAGATCATAACTGGCCCTTGATCCTTTTCCTGAACTGCATACATTTTAACTGCATAGACTTACAGAATTTTAGAATTAAAAAAAATTTAAAGGCCAACAATTATAAACTATCACTTAATACAGAAATTCCTTTGTGAATATTCTGAACATCTTGAACATCTATTGTCCCTCTGAAGAACTCTAGTAATTAAGAACTTCCTTCCATAGTGTAGTAAAAAGATTATAAGACCTAGAGTCAGAAGACTTGGATTATAATCTGGCCTCATTTGTAGGATAATCTTGCAAATTGAGTAATATTGAGAGCATTAGTTTCTTCACTTGTAAAATAAAGATAATCCTTACCCTACTTTATTTGGCTATTCTATATCTAAAAACATTTTCTAAACTATAAAGCACTGTTATAGACGGTTATTACACAATTATGTTTGTGTATATAACATATAATTTTTGTTATATATAGTTATATAATCATATAATATATGATTAAATAAGCACATAATGTTTTATAAAAATGTAAGAAAATATATGATCATATAATATGATTATGATATAATACATACTATTATATTACAATATATTAAGCTATTTAAATAAAACTATTGTGTATCAACATCACCTCACAAGAAAATATCATTTCTTCAATGTTAGATTGATGTAATTATTCTAGGAGTATTTTTCTTTGAGCTCAAATTTATTTCCCCATGGTATTTGTGTATTATGACATTTATTCTTCGAAACAATGTAGACCAGATCCAGTATTTCTTCTGTGTGATTGCTATGTATTAAACCAAGAAAACTGATAGGCTTAAACTTTATGTACATTTATTTATTTATTTATTTATTTATTCATTTATTTATTTATTTATTATTTTTATTAAATTTATTGGGGTGACATTGGTTAATAAAATTATATAGGTTTCAAGTATACAATTCAATAATAGGATATATATATATATATATATATATATATATATATATATATATATATATATCTTCTATGGAAGAATTTTCTGACATCTAGAAATTTAGGGACACAGATCTCCAGTTTAAAAGTCATTTGAAGTAAAGAAAACTCTGAGTTCATATGCTCTTGGGGCTTCTTTCCCATGTATAATTAAGGATTATATTTAGTTTGATAAATATCTTTCTTAGGCATCTTTAATTGTAAAGCAGTGAAGTGGAAAATTATGGTTTTACACAGCTACTTTATATTCTGTCTTTAGGGGGCAGTACTAAACCACTGATAAATTTTGTTATTTCTGCTAATGGTATTGATAATAGCTAATAGAAAATAAAATTAACAGTAATGAGATTGGTGATGCAATTATATACAGCCCTTAATATTGGTAAAATTTTCTAGATAGCCAAATGAAAATTACAGTTTTAAGTTCATTCATTTAATGATTTATTCAACAAGTATTAAATTCCATTATGTAAGAGACACAAATGAGAGTAGGCAATATTTGCTTTCAGATAACTTACAATTAACTAGGATAAGTAAGCCATACTTGTGCATGTGTGTGTGTGTGTGCTATGTGTGTGTCCACATTTCTTTCAGGATAAAGATAATAATAAAAATCACAATATTTATTGATTATTTTTTATGTACCGGCCACTGTCAAGTAATAAATTTTACTCTATCACATACGAATTATGATTGTGCCTACTTTGCAGATAAGGAAGCTGAGGATTAATAAGGTTATGTGATTTGCTCAGTCACACAGCTTGCAAGAGGCAGAGCCAGGATTTAAATATGTATCTATATGACTTCAAAGCTGATGCTTTTTTGCCATTATGCCATCTATTATTTCAAAATGTATGTGAAATATAATACACAAACTCACACAGAGAGATATAGGCATTCAGAAGAGAGCAACATCATTTCTGTTAGTGAGAAATCTGGAACATTTTATGTAAGAGGTGAAATCTGAAATGTATTTTGAGGAATCAATGGGATTATAAGAGAATAACAGCTAAAATGGTAGTTAATATTTATTAAAACCTTATTATGTGTCAGGTACTTTAGATTCATTACTTCATTTAATTATCCAGAAAAATTCTGAGGGAAGTCCTAATATGTTATTTTCCCATTGCATAGATAAGGTAAGTGAGGCTGACAGTGGTCATATCTGATGAAAATCACACTAAAAAGTAGGCTAACCGGAGAGTTGAGCTTGAATCCAGAACTAATTTTAGAGTCTAAACTCTTAACCAGTACCTGCTATACAGGGAAGTAAGATGAAAGGCATTAATAAAAGCACGGAGCATAATTAGGAAAAGTTAAACAATTCCATTTGGTTACAGTCTGGGGTGGATATAATAGAGTAAGAAAAAGACAGAAAAATAGACTGTGGAATCTTGAAGCCAGATTAAGGAATCTATATTACTTGCTGTGCAATGAGAAATAACTGGTGATTTATGAGTGGGGAAGAGACATAAACAGAGTTTTTCTTTGGGGAGGAGACAAAGATAGAGGAAGAAAAAACTGATTAACCTATGAAATGTCAAATATTCTTATCCAAGTATGTAATGATTTATAGTGCCATGCCACATCAACCTTGATGGTCAAACCAATAACTGATCATGAGTTGATGAAGGAAATGCCTATTTGATCATTCTGTTCATTTTTGTAGACAGTGTTGATCAAACACATATGGATGTTCTTGCTCTATTAAGACTTTAGACATCCCAAGATTTTTTCACCCAGATGATCTGTAGGATCAAAAATCCCAGTGATTGTATTACTGATTTGAGAAATGCGTATTTATGAAAGTATGGACTACTATGTACCAAACTACAGAAATTTTCACTAGATCTCACAGATAGTAAAATGCTTTTGCGAGTGTCATGTAGCAGAAATATATTAACAAATATATTTCTTTGATTTAAACTGCAGTTGCATTAGCTTGGCTGTTCAATATACTGCTTTTTACAGGTTATTGTGCTGAATGAGAAGCCATGTAATAGTGGTTAAAGAAGTAAGCTCTAGAGTGGTTAAGGTTAAGGTAAGCTCTAGCATCAGACAGTCTGTGTTGGAATCCAGTTTTCGCCACTTACTTGCTCTGTGACCGTGGGTTTTACTTGACCTCTCTATGCTTTAGTTTAGTATGTGCTTCAAGGGGTTGTTGTGTAAATTAATAAATAATAGTGCTCAATAGATTGTAGTTAATATTATTATGGTATCTTATAGACAGTAAATGATTTGGGAACTATTTAATTTCATAATTTCTCAGTTATCGACAATCAATAAAGGGAAACTTAAGATGCGAGTGCCAACAAGCAGTCTTACAAAGTCTTATATTCTATATTTAAAAGAAACAACTTTGGTGGGGGAGTGGGTGCTATTTACAATTCCACATATAAAATGTCTTTATTAACTCCGATAATCAAAATCCATCAGTGTTGTGATGAACACTACATTCTGAAGATGTTTAGACAAACTTACTGTGTTCTTTTTATTTTTATTCACTCTGCTAAACATTCAGTAGGCTCTTTTTTAATATGGAAATTTTCTTCAGTGCTAATAAAATTTCTTGTATTATATCTTTGATAATTTCCTACTATCTCTACATGGACCTTTTAGTTTGATCCCCTAGTTTTGTTAACTTGCAACTTCTTTTCATCTTCTGTTCTATCTTCTGGGAAATTTTCTCAAGCTTATTTTCCAAATCTTCTGTTGGATTTTAGGTATTTATGCTGTAGCATTCTGCTCTTGTTTCAGTGATGCAAATATCTTTCTGAGGATGCTATTTATAACTTTTTTCTGTATATTTATGTTTGGTCTCTGTTAAAGGCTTCCTTCAAATATTTGGTGATCTTTGGATTCTTGTTAGAATTTAACCAAAAATTAGAAACTATATGTGAGTGGAGTTTGTTGAAAGGTGGGCTTCACAGTAAGTGTTAAGGCATAGACCCCCCACCATTTTACTAGGTTCTTATAGATCATTTATGTGAGGAAGTTAATTTCTACAGAAAGGTATATATTCTAGTCTCTTATGTAGGGTATATAAATCTAGATGCCATATTCTCTAAGGCAAATGTGGGAAGGCACTAGGGTGGGTCGAGAATCTTCATTTAGTATATAGATATTTACTTAATTCTTTTGTTTTTAGATAGGTGCTCTTCTCACTGTACATGGATTCTTAGAATTTATAATCCCTTTGCTTCAACCTCACCAGAAGGTAAATCTCCAATTTTTTGTCAGGTGGTAAAGGTTCAGTTTCTTGGCTGGATGAGAAGGAGAAGAGCATGCGAGTCTAACTTCCTCCGATATATAGTTTCCATCCTGTTTTAGCCCCACTTGCCCCTACACCTTCATAAATCATCAATCTTTTAAATTATGAAGCCCTTTCGAAGGTGCTGAGTCATGAACAGGACAGCCTGGTTCTTGGTCTTTCCTCTTGCAGTCACTTTGCTTTCAGTTTTCTCAAATTTGCTAAATCAGGTAATTCCTACCCATCTGTCTATCATTATTCAGAAATTTTCTTGATATCGCTCATCTGCTAACATCTTTCCTGTTGTCGTTGTCCTTCTGGTTTAGACCATTTTTACGAACACTTTGCTGTCATTTTAGTGGGGTTTTGGAAGTAGCAAAAGTAAATATGTATGTTCAACATGGAAGTCCTATGATAAATTTTAAAAGTATTACCCCCCTTTACATGTGTAATATAAAATTTCAGGAATCTCTCCCCCACCTCCACCCCACCCCCCAAAGGAAATACATTTTTGGTGACATTGTGGAAAAAATGGGCTTTTAAGCAATTTTTATTTCGATAAAGTATTCCATGCTATTCCTCTGATTACATTTAGAAATTATAAAATTTTTCTCATTTGTTACTATTCAACTATTATTCTGGGTCAACTTTATATCTTATCGGTCTTTCTCACTCAGTTTTTTTCACCTTCAATTTAAAATTGAATTATACCTGTTTTTTTTTTTTTTTTTTTTTTTGGCTGGTTCATGTGGTACAGCCACATAACTATGGCTAGGATTAAGCTGAATTTTGCTTGCTAACTACACTGTAAGAAATTTATGTAATTTAATTGATGTTAAGATATCTAAACAACATTGATATAATATATTGGTATAATATAAATTTAATTTCAGAGAACTTCATCTACAATAAATTTGTCACCAGGAGAAGTGGAAGAAGAAGATGATGTTGAAAACACTTGTGGACCCTCAGGACTCTGGGAAGCATTAACTCCCTGTAATGGATGTAGGAACCTTGGCTTTCCTATTCTTGCACAGGTAACGGTTTGCTTTTCTTAAAGTACCATAAAACAAAAACAGTTGCCTACATTTTTAAGTAAGTCTCGTTTCCCCCTCTGAAGATCTAATTAGTATCTTGTTCACTTTGTAATTTTTAGTTAAGGTGAGTAACATATTTACATAACTTGTTCTAAATATATGCATATGCAAGGACATACTTTACATAATTTTGTGTGGTTGTTTAATTTGGTCACAATGCTGGTTCCAGAAGTATGGAGTTGTTTAAGAGGTTTTAATATTGCGATCCTGAAATATCTCATTTAAAGAATGCTATTTTGAAATTAAATCACAATTTATTTTAAAATAATAGGGGAAAAAATGATTTATAAGGAAACATATTAGGGCTCTTTAAAAGCATAGTCAGTGATTTTTTTTTTTCTTAGCACAATGGAACACAGCAAGCTAATGTGTGCCATTGAGGATTATGCAGTGCAATTAAAAAATGAGACCAGAATACTAAAACATTGCCTACAATTTTGAAACCATTTTGCTAGTCATTGTCAATTTTGTTTCTACTGTATCACATTCAACTTCCTTCTGTATGCTATGGACCATAAACCCTTAGAGGAGTTTCAGAACTAAGTAAAATAAGACAGAGTTAGGAAATTTGAACCCACAATGAAATTATTTCTACACAAAAATGAAAAAGCACTTAGTACAAAAAAACAGTGTAATGGTAAAGGTACATATGTGTAACTACATAGCACATGGGTGGAAAAATAGTCTAGGACAGGAAATAATTCACAGTAATTGTTCAGAAGTGTTATATCTCAAAAGTGTTATTTCCTGTTTTTACAACAAATATGAAGGAATTGTGTCTATGAAACCATTTTCATGTCTGTGTCACAATTTGATCAAAATTCCAATATTAATTTATTGTGGAGAACTAAACAGGATATTCAGGTCAGCATATAGTACTAAAAGAGTCTCTTCACCTTAATATGAACTATTTATAAGACTTAAGACAATTTATCCTAACCAATACATAATTGTTGTCAATATATACTCAACTGTGAGCTTCATAAAGGTAGAGACTATGTATTGCTCATCATCTATGGTCTGATGCCAACATGGTTCCTGGTATATTGTCAGAATTAAGTAGTAGTTGAATGAAACAGTGAACAAATGTGTATATTCTATGGTTTCATTTCTTCACTTATAGTTTTTACATATGAAGTTTTACCTCGAGGGTATAGGAGAACAGAAATTAAGAAAAATTAAGAAAGATTTTATTTTAATAATATACTCTCATCTGCTTACCAGTTTACCAATAATTGAATGCTTTTATATATATTTTTTGTTTTATGAAATTAACATCCTTGCATTTTATATTTTTAAAAATATATTAGAAAGCATTAGGGCTCAATGCCATCAATAATATATGACTATATCTGGTTCTCTACCACTTTACTAACATTTACTTTTATTTTTTAAATTTAATTTTATTAGACTTAGTAGTATTGGTAGCAACTTGCTATTGGCTTAAAATTTTTTAGTATTAGATATTTTTAATTGGCTACTTTTCTGTGAAGAGTGGTATTGCTTTGATAAATATTGAATATTAATATTTTAGTCATTTCATGTGCCACAAAATGCTTCCCAGTCTGCAGTTTTCCTCCTTTTATTTTGTATGTTTGTATATGTCGCATAGTTTTTCAAACTAACAAATTCGTTAAACTTCTCAGTCTTATTTTTTGTTTAATTCATTTCATCTAGAATTTCTTTTAACAAATTCCAAATATGGCTCTATGTGTTTTGTATATATTAATATCTATTATTCTGTGACTTTCCATTGGACAACAACTCACATTCCTTATTATGTTTTATCCTGTTTGGTTTATGTTTTCTTTTGAAATCTCTTATTTCCATTTTTCTATTTTTAAAACCACTTGACTCAGTTTTGATATTTTTATATAAAATATGTGGCAGGAGAAATCATTATTACATTAAGACTGTTAGATGACATGATTGCTTTCTTTAAAAAATTTATATTTTATAATTATCGTTGAGTTTAAAAAAATTCTTTTGAGATTTTTTTATTTCTTATTGTATTAGTTTCAAGTATATAGTACATTGGTTAGACATTTTTATAGTTTATAAAACGATCCCTCTAATTGCTCTTTCTCTCCTCTGGCTCTCTCCCTAACCAATACATTAATGCTAACTGCATTCCCTATGCCATGCTCCCCATCCCCGTGACCATCTATCAGCTCCTAATTTGTACTTCTTTAACCCTTCACCCCTTTCTCCCAGCCCCCTAACTCCCTCCCCTCTGTCCATCACCAGATTGTCCTCTATATTTATGAATGTTTTTGATTAGTTTGCTCTTTTTGTTCCTTAGATTCCACATATAAGTGAAATCATATGGTATTTATCTTTATCTGACATTTCACTCAGCATAAAAAACCTCCAGGTCTATCCATGTCATTGCAAATGGTAGAATTTCATTTTTTTAAATTGTTATTGCATTAGATCTATAGATTTACTTGAGATGCGGTATCCTTTTCAAAAATTTTTTTTTACTGTATTTAATCTAACAAATCAAGATTAGAATACTTTTACCAATGTTCTCACCTAGCCTTTTAATTAATGTTCTCAATTTGTTGATGGACTCTCCTTTAACATTTATATGTGTGTATATATATGCATGCGTATATTAAAATAAAATTGTTTAATGTGTGACGGTACAAAAGTATAAAAATCCTTTCATATTTTACAATCAAATTCATGCACAATGGATGATTCCTTTAATATAGTTTAATATATTTGTTATGACACTGAAGGTCTTATATCCAATGTAGATTTATCCTGCAACTTGCAACAGCTTTGAACTCAGGACTTTTTAAGCATATGGTTTTGTTATTTATGAAATCTTAAGAAAGCTATTTATTTTGAAGCCTTTTTCAGATCTGAAGTATTTTATGAGGCTATTAAAACTCATTAAGCTATAAGTACTGTGCATATCGGGCCCCATAAAAAACCACTGCCTTGCAGTTTGGTACAGGAGACCTAGGTAACAGTAGAATTAGTATAGAGCTATGTGAATTTCTTTATGCCCAGATGTGTTTGTTTGAAATAAATGATATTTATTTCACATTTATAACACTTAATTTAATTGGATCGAGCAAACATGTATCAAATATCTTCCATATTCAAAGCACAGTGTTAAGCTTCAGAAACATGAGGGTTATGGAAATACAGACTTAATTGGTAGCCAGGTTACCTACACTTTCTGGTTCTGGGTTACAAAACTGTGGGATGTGTCTATCGCTTTTAAACTCTTAAACTCGCAAAATTATCTTATAGTTCTAAGATTAATTTCCAGTTTTGTTTAGATTTCGATCTTATATTTACATTTTATCTAATTTTTTGTTTCCCTAGTCTTTAGATGGCATTTTATCCTTCCATTGTGACTAATTATTGAAGTTTTTATAAGAAGTAGTTCCTTCCAAGTTCATGAAAATTTAGAATTGTAAATAATATCAGGAGATTAAAATTAATATTTATATAATATTTTGGGGTACTTTAGTGTAATTTCAAAGCAGTTAAATAAGATTTAAGTTGGGCAAAGAATTAGGAGAGAAATCAAGAATGAAGAGACTAGAAAAATGAAGTCCTTTCTAGAAAGTACGACTAAACTCAAATGTTTTTCAACACTTTTGACAATAATAATCATTATCATTTACACAGTGCCTACTATATGCCACATATTTCACATGTCTAATACCTAATTCTCAAAGTAACCATTTAAAGAAGAAAACAGGTAACCTACTCAAAGTCATAGTTAATGTTAAAATAGTTAAAAATTATGATGTCATGTTTCTTTCCTGGCTACATTTACATCACCTTGCTTTCTATTGGTTGTTTCTGTTCCTGGTTATGTTTTGGAAATTTTAGAATTTTCTTTGGCTAATAAATGTAGATCATAAATGGACAAGAATCTTTGAGAACATTCTTTAACATTTTATTCTGTCACCTATTTAATTACAAATATCAAGTTAAAGGAAACTTAAAAATAGTTCAGAGCCCAATATTAAATTGCCATTAATTTTATGGCTACTCTTTCCTGTTAATAGAGCATTATGTTCTTAGAGCAGAGAGTCAAGTTGAATTTTATTATGGTGGCCGATACTGCTTTCCCACAGTCTTGGACAAGATGTCCACCTCTGCACCATAAGCAGTACAGGATTTTGAGCCTTTTTTTTTTCCTTTGTAAAGAGTCCATCTTGCTGGATGGAGAGCCTCTGGCTTCTATCCCATTTACTCATGTAGTCTTCACTCTGCAAGGTTGAGATGAGAGATCCTGATAGTGAGGCTTTAGCTGTTTTTGCAACGGGCTTGCCAATAGTCTCTGCTCTTGCATTCACCATACTCATGCTGTCCTCTGGCGGGAGGCCAGCAGCTCTTACTGATGTGCTGGAAGTTACCCTCTAAGGACAATATTCAAACATGTCGAAAGCACCCGTTTGAGCCATTCGGTCTCGCTTCTTCCTGGATCTGTGAAGGCTGCTCCTGTTAGTGCTGTGTTTCTCTTCAGATTGGTTGCAGACACATCCATGGCACATATGTTAGTATCTGTTTTACACTGCTCCTGCCACCACTGCTGCTCTTGTTTCAGGCGCTGTAGGCTTTGTGACAGAAGTATGTGAACTCTTGAAGATGTAGGAGGCACGTGAATTCAGTCCTCCCCAGCATAACCATCAGAGGTGGCCCCAAACACTTCAGGGTTCATGTGAAGGTTCCTAATGCTGATTTGATCTTGATCCGTTCCACGGAAATCAAAAGCATTTGCCTAGGAGGAAGACAGATAAGTGAAGTGAAGAAAGTGAGACCAGAAAGGTCTGCTCCCTTCTATTCCCATAACTAAACAAGATTAAGAATTTTGAGGTCTCAAGTCTAATCTCCCATTTGAAGCAGGAAACCCCGGTTATCTCCACAGTGATCATCTCAGTTTTGCTTTAATAGTTCCACACCCAGCAAGAGCACTACTAAAATCACCAGTAAGTATCTTCATACACTTTTAAAAATACACTTGTATTAGTATGATTGCCGGTAAAGCGGTATGCACGTTCATATTTTATAGCTACTAACAAATTGTACAAATGCACACAAGCATGTTGCACTGACACTGATAACATATAAAAATCAGTACCTAGCAGTCATGGAGAGATATGATGTCCCACAATGTATCAGCCTACCTGGGTCGGAGTGGTATATGTTGAAGAATGTATTGGATGGTCAGGATGATGCAGAGGTAATAGAATACTGATATGAAATTAAGAATTGCTGACAGCTAAGGAATCTCTGAAATACAGCCTCAGGGAATGCCTTGGAGAAGCACTAGGGACCTTCTCAATGTGGCATGGCCTCCAAATGGAGGCTTTTTTGGCCCTGAGCACTTCCAAATGCAATACATTTTAGCTTAGTACTCAAAGCTCTGCAGGACCTTGAGCTGTTCTCCCAAAGCACCCAGCCCCATCTTTTAGAGACTCTGCAAAGACCTACCTGTAGGCTCTTGTCTTCCTCCTCAAACTTAGTTATGTCCAGTTCGTCCCCAGCTGGGAGGGCATAGGTACAGCTGTAAGCCTCCACTGGTGGTCTCAGGATGCAAACAAGGTTTTCCCAGTGAGCAAAGAGATCTCTTGCATTTGAAGTGGGGCATAACTGAAGATAGAAACAGCGGCCAGTGGCAAACTTCAGGCGGAGCCGTTTTGTTTTACTGTCATGGATCGATATCTTTACAAACTCCAAGGGAAGCAGCCTGGTTAGCTCTAGGACCTGTGTAGGCTTTTTACCTCCTTTCTGGGTGCGAGAGCCAGAGGTAGCAGCTGGTTGAGCCAGCAGCATGACATCAGGTAGCGCGAGGTTGGGGCTGGTGCGAACGATGCCCACAGTCACCATGCTGGCACGGTTGTATACATCAATCACTGATCCTCTTCTGTTCACCTGTATGAAGTCGCTCTCAAACATTGGTGCATACTTGAATAGAGTGTACTCCCCCTTGTACAGTTGTCGCTGCAGTTTCCCCATGGGGGTATTAAACAGGCCCATTGCAGAGCTGCTTTCAGCTGTGTAATATGGTAACATATTGGCCATCTACAGCTCCCTTTTATCAAGGTAGCTCCTAGGGGCTTCTCCACACCTTCCTTACCACACTTTGTAGAGCGTCCTGTTTCCCAGGTCTCTCTAGCAAGTGGGCTAGCGGTGGTCTTCTGAAGGCTTTTTTGTCTCTCAGTGACTGTAAGGCTGAAGACGCTCCTGGACCAGACTCTGCCCTACCTAGAGCATGGAGATGTCAGGGTGTGCAGATGTCCGGATCCCAGGAGATATCAGGGTGAGCAGAAGTCCAAGCGCATTCACTCGGCAAGGACTTCCTTTTGAGCCAGACACATCTGTTCCCAGCAGTTTTATCCTCTCCTGCCCATTATGACCTGTGCCCATCACACACCCCTTTGTCTCTGTTGCCCATCAGCCCCTCCCTCAGAGCAGGGACACTGTCCTCTCCACTTTACCACCCTCCCACCCCTCCTGCCACAGCTCAGCTCACCACCCCCACCCAGCAAGGGTCCCATCTAAGAATCAATACATCCTGGCAAATTGCTTTCAAAGAGGGTTCGGCAAATTTTCTGTTGGGCATGAGTTTAAAATACACATACTCTCTTATCCACCACTTTTAATTGTAAATGATTAGAATTAATTGACAATTTACCTTAAAGAAAGAATTGTTCAAGTTGGTAAATTGGCTAAATACAGAATGTTTATCAAGTTTTATTGTATCAAAAAGGTAATAACCAAGAATGATATCTTACAATAAGGGTTTGGTTAAATAAATTATAGAACATTCTATGATAGAATATTCTTTATCAATAAAAATGATAATATAGTTCCATATTTAGTGAAAAGAAAAGATATCCCTGACTTTTTTTTTCCCCAAAAAGTAGCAGAGCAAACAAATTTCAAACTAGCATTATAGGCACAGTCCAACTTATATAAAATCATCTGTATATGTGATTGAATTTAAAAGTATGTTCAGCAAAATATTTAAAGTGCTTACTTAGCAGTCGTAATTTTAATTTTCTTCTTTATGCTTTCTATTTTTGTAAGAATAATTATTATTTCTATTAACAGGAAAAATAAAGCTATTTTTATTAGCAATGCCTATTTTTACAGCCATGATCATTTTTATATTTTGACATACTTTTGAATTGCTGATGAGGTTTTTAACCTTTTTCCTAAACATCTGTACTCTGACTATACAGTGAAAAGACCCTCAAAAATCACGTTTATCCTATATTCTTTACCCAGATTATGTTAAAAAATCTGGGAATATTTTCCAATTATTATAGATGTTATCAAGATTTAATCTTTAATAAGATTAAAATATCTTTATTGGCACAACAAAATACCCAACACACACAGACAACACATATAAAGTCTTCATTTTTGAGTCTTTAGTTAGATCTGTAGGTCAAAATATGCATTTTTCTTCCCTTTGTATTGAAATATCTGATTATTTATAGTAATATGAGTATTTTTCCTCTATTTATTGAAAGTCCTATTCACATATGGATAGCAATTCTTACTGGCCTGTTCAAAGTCCTTATATCTTAATTTCTACTTCAAGTCTTTATTATTCATCTTATAATTAGCAAAAACTAACATTTTAATCAAACTGACATTTTAAAGGTATCCAAGTGATTCGTATCAAGATGCCTTTTGAAAGGAATAGGTAACATTGGACACAGTATAATTTAATTTAGGTGCTCCTAAAAAAACAAAGTGAAGATATATCAATTTTCTTAAAAGCACTTTTATGCCATGCACATTTATTACCAGATATTTATCTTAGGGTTTCATTACAGCACTGAGTTAATTGCCTTGTCTCCAGGGAAACCAGAAACTGTATTACTTGTAGGGCCTATGGCCTCTCAGAATTTGTTCCCAATCTAATCATTAGACCAACAATAGTAGAACCTCTGTTATTTAGCCTGATAACCATCAAGTGTAGCGTTCTGGCAAATGCGTCTCTATTTTCATGACTCTGATAAAGTTTATCTGAAATTCCTCTAGCTATTTAGAAAACTACCTATTAGTATTTGCCTCAATACTTAAGAAGCTCAGATGGCTAAATAAAAGTCTTAAACCTGAGATTAAGAAATTCTTTTAATGTAAAAGCAGCAGCTTTCAGTATGCTTGCTCTTAGAATAGCTTTCCACATAGTTAGTCATTAGATATTCTTAAAATAAGTTTATGCCCCCTTCTTCTAAAGTTTATGTCATTGGGTACATCATTTAATCTCCCTACACCTTATTTTTGTCATCCTTAAAATTAAGATGATCTTTTAGGCATATCTTTCAGCTCCAGAATAGTTATGGTTTTGTGACAGGAGTTTAACTTTTCTCCTTCTGTAATAAAACTACTACATACTTTGGAAATCCTCCAAACAATAATAATGAGTCAAGCAATCATTAAGATATTAACAATTCTAGGAATCGTGCTTCGATACATAGTCTTATTTCATATCTGAATTTCTTCTTGCTGAAATTTTTAAAAGAACCAACATTTAAAATGTGGAAATGACAAAAATGATAGTCCCGTAAGCTGGGTAGTCAGTGGGAACAGGGCTTAAAACTATGGAATTGAAAAAATGGGTTAAACATTTTAAACAGAGTTCAGTTACTAATGACCATGGCTGTGGTAGGCAGTTTAATTTCCCCAAAAGAGGTCCACATCCTCATCTTTACCTGTGAATACGTGACCTTATGTGGGAAAGGGATTTTGCAGGTGTGACTGAGTTAAGGATCCTGACGTGGGGAGATATCCTGGGTTATCCAGGTGAGCCCACTGTAATCATTATGGTCCTTATAAGAGACAGACAGGAGAGTCGGCATCAGGAAAGAGTACGTGATGATGGGAGCAGAGGATGAAGTGATGCGGCCATGAATAGAGGAACGGAGTTGGCTGCAAAATAGGAAATGGCTTCTTCCCTAGGACTTCCTAGAGGAAGCAGCCCTTTCAATACCTTGCTTTTAGCCCAGTGAGAATCATTTTGAACTTTTGACATGCAGAATGGTAAGAATAAATTTCTGTCGTTTTAAGCTATTAAGTTCCTGGTAATTTGTTACAGCAGCCCTAGGAAGTAATACTGATTTTGATACCTGGAAGTGGGATGCTGCTGTAACGAATACATTAAAACGTGGTAGTGGCTTTGGAATTGGGCAGTGGGTAGAGGCCGGAAGAATTTTGAGTAGAACAATAGAAGAAGACTAGACTGCCTTGAGCAGAAATATGAATCACAAAGATTCTGCCAGTGGCGGCTCAGAAGGAAGTGATATGGTAGAGAAAATCTATTTTGTTTTAGAGAAGACCTAAATTGTCATAAATAATGTGTTTGTAGAGACATGGATATTAAAGGTACTACTGGTGAGAGTTCAAAAGGAAATGAGAATGGTAGAAGAAACCTTTATTATCTTACTGAATATCTAGACTATCATAGGTAGAATGTTGGTAGACATATGAATGTTAAAGATGCTTCTGGTAAGGACTGAGATGCAATAGAGGAACATGTTATTGAAAACTGGAGGAAAGGAGGTACATGTTATATAGTAGTAGAAAGCCTAGCAGAATTATGTTCCATGGTTCTGTGGAAAGCAGAACTAGTAAATGAAGAACTTGGGTAACTCAGATTTCCAAGCAAAATACTGAAGGTGCAGCCTGGTTCCTCTTTTTGCCTATAGCAAAATGTGAGAGGGAAGAGGTAAAATGTACAAAGAACTTTTAAGTGAAAAGGAACCAGGATTTGGTGATTTGGAATTTTCTCGGCTTACTAAAAAAAAGATGCTAAAATTTGTAGATTCATCGTGTTCTGGAGAGAAACACAAAAATGTGGCTGGATAACTTTTTTCTAGGGCTTCAATAGGATCAAAATATTAAATTTATTCAATCATACAGAGGGTTCTTTGAAGAGATTAGGTATGTGTCTCATAGATCTTCTCATTCATTTTAGCACTTATCTAGAGATGGGATTAACCAAGAAAGATCTGTGGAGGCAGCTCTTGTTTAATTAAATGAATTTCTGTGACATACATGCGATACCCACAAGTTTTTTGAGTTTTGCATATCAGCAGAGACACTGTAAGCTCGGACTGAAAGGAATTGGAAAAAGCCAAAGGAAAAGAAGGCTGTTAAATTCCTAAAGGAATGAATTCTTACAGGCAAGAAACAGGCTTATAAAACAACTCAGTTGCAAATATATGCTAACCTTTACGAAATAGGAAGTAAGACTCAGAGGATGGGGCTGAGGGCCCAGAGGATGGAGCTGAGAACTACAAAAGGTTATTCCTATGCCTGAATCCTGATGGGGTTTTCCCAGTTGGTTTTCTAAATTGCTTATGATTGTTGACTCCCTTTTTTCCCTTTCATTTCTCCCTCTTTGAATGAGAATATCTGTCATTGTTATTCAATGCCTTTTGGGTGCAAAGAACTTGTTTTCTAGTTTCAAAGGTTCACAGATGAAGAGGAATTTTGTTTCAGAATGGATTGTACCTATAGTTTCACCCATACTTGATTTAGATAATGAGATCTCGGTCTTTTGAGCTGGTGACATCTAGATGAGAATTTGAGTTTAAGTTGATACTGTAATGAGTTAACACTTGGTGGGAATGTTGAGATGGGGTGAATGGATTTTACATGTGGATGGATGTGCCTCTTTGGAAGATAGAAGATGAGTCATGAGAGACAGAATATCACCTCCTTTTCTCCATAAAGTCCAGTGTTCTAATCTCTAGAACCTGTGAATATGTTAACTTATATGGCAAAAGAGATTTTATAGATGTGATTATGATAAGGATCTTGAGATGAGGACATTATCCTGGATTGCCTAGATGGATCTAATGTAATCATAAGGGTCCTTAGAATAAAGGAAAGTAATATGAAGAGAAAAGCAAAGAGAAATTTTTAAATGTTATTGTTGCTAGCTTTGAAGATGGAGGAAGGTGCTATGAGCCAAGGAATGCAGGTGATCTCTTGAAAATGGAAAAGGCAGGAAACAAATTCTCTCCTAGAGCCTCCAGAAGTAACTGATACCTTGATTTTAGCCCTGTAAAACTCCTTTCAGACTTCTGATGTCAATAACTGTCAGAGAATAACTTAATGTTGTTTTTAGTTACTAAGTTTGTGGTAATTTCTTATGGCGGCTAAAGGAAACTATTGCAATTGCTGTGGAAATTAGGTCAGTAGACATTTCATATATTGCATATTCATTCAAGGAGCAGAAGAGACAGGCATTTACAGAGGAATGCATTTTACCTTTATCTAGGTTTTTATGACTTTAGACAGTCATTTTTATAGCTCTTAAAATAACAACTAAAACTTTACCATTGTTAACGCTTTATTCTGTATAATTTAAGAAAGTTTTATGATAATGATAGTAGTAATGTTAACGATAATATCTAGCATTTATTGGGTGCCCAGCAGAAACCAGGTACAGAGATAGGCACTCTGCAGTCCCTCTCTCATATCAACTTCAGCACGATCTTATGGAATATTTTCACTTGACCTTGAGAAATTGAGTTTCAAGAGATTAAGTAATTTAAGTTTGCCTGTTATGTTTGATCCAAAACGCATGTGAATAATTTTCTATGAAATTAAAAAATATATTTTTGAAGAGCGCCCAGTTTCTCACAGTAGATTAAACTTGTATACTATCTACTGCCCAACATTTTTCACTATAGCATTTCTCTGTTAAAGAAATATCAGTAATTATTGATGTCATTCTTTTCAAGTATGTATTCAATTGATTTATCATTTTACATTGTGCTTCCAGGATGGCTGAGCTGCTGAATATATTTATTATTTATCCTACAGGTTAAAAAGTTTATGGTTTAATAAGAATCTCACTTCATTTAGATTCCTTCCTCATTTCCCTATTTTATGCATTCATCCATTTGCTCCAAAATATTTGACTTTTTGTTACATGTAGGATACAAAGCAGAAAACAATATAAACATTCGTCATTCCTTCATGTTTCTTAGAATATTATGCCAGGTACTGTGAACCATATAAAATGAGAATTATACTATATGGTTTCCGCTCTAATGAGCCTTACAATTTAGTCGAAGTAATTGTCCTGACTGCTGTTTATTGGCTGTATAGTTTTGGAAAATTAATTTACCCTCTGCTTCCTATTCTTTAAAATGAGGATGCTAATTCCTGTTTACAGGATTGTTATGAAGATCTTACAATATAAATATAAGTTTTTTAAATAATTTTTTTTGTTATATACTTGCAAATTTATCTTTTACTGTTCAGTTTTGATGGTCTCTGGAAATAACATTGACAATTTTGATAGGATTTGCGGCTAAAAAACAGTATGTATAGTACAAACCAGCCTCACATAATAAGTGTATTAAATTATATGTAAGATTTATTTGTAGGTGCTTAGAAAATCTGGAAATTTATTCATCATGCTGCTAATAATTGTTATATCTAAGGCTTAGTAGTCCAAGGAGAGTTTAATTTCCTACTTCATATACTTACACATTGTTTGAATTATTCAAAACAAGATCTAATTTTCTGATATTTTATATTTTGTGAAAACAACAAACGCCATAAGTTGTAAAAACCATAATGACTCATTATGTAACTGTGAGTTTAATTTTTTATCAGATACTTGATTTGCAAATATTTTAACCCATTCTGCCGGTAGATTGCCTTTCTACTCTGTTGATTGCGTCCTTTGATGCACAGAAGTTTTTGATTTTTAGTACGATTTATCTATTTTCATATTTGTTATCAATTTCTTTTGACAAGAAATTGTTGTCAATAAAAATCATGAAGATTTCCCCCTATGTATTCTTCTAAAAATTTTGTAATTTTAGGTCTTACCTATCGAGCTTTTATTGGAACAATGTCAAATTTAGAGATGAATTAGGAGAAAATGGACATTTTTACAGTATTGAATCTTCCCACTCAGAAGTATGATATAAATTTCTATGCTTTCAAGTCTCTTTTTACATTTTTAAGTAGTTGTATAGTTTAAAAAAAAAACATTTACCTACATTTGTTGTTTTTTCCTGATTATTTTACAATATTTGTTTCTATTGTGAATAGATATTTTTCCCATTGTATTTTCTTACTGGTTATTGCTGGTAGATAGGAAAGCTGTTGACTATTGTGTATCTATCCTATACCTTGCCATCTAATGAATTACACTGTGGTTTATAAAAATGTTTATTTTTTAGTTAGGCAACTATATCAGCTAGGAATAATAGTAATCATGTCTCTGACTTGTCAATGCTCGTAATCATTTGATTTTTTTCTCTTGGTTGGTTGGATCCATCATTACACTGTTGAATACTGGTAGTGTAAACTTAGCAATCTTAAAAGTGGAGACCTCCACACATGTTTAAATAGTGTCTCTACTATTACTCTTAAGTTCTCTTCTCTCTCTATTCTTTCAGCTGGGTTTTTGGTTTTGGAACATAAGTTTTTGTGGGAACACACCATCATAAATGTTACCTAGTTAAATAGCCAAGAAAGTGTGTTATCTCTCTTCCTAATGTATGTGTTTTATCTGTAAAGAATGTGGGCAGTAATATAGATATACACTTAAAAGTATATGGGTGAATTAATATCCTTGTGATTGTTTTGTTTCTTTCATTCTAATCAACCTGCTTGTTTAACATTTTAATGAAGTTGTTCAACTTAACAACCCTCTAATCAGATTTTTTTGGACTTTTGAATCACCTTTCTTTTCCTCATACAATTTTCCTTTATCATGTCTTCATTAAGTTTCTAAATTCTATCTTACCTATCAAATCCTTCTTTTTTCCTAGATATCTCAGTACTAAAAATTTCTATTCCTCTACTTCAGTCTCTACCATTAGCTTTCTGGGTTGCTGTGAAAATCTTTCATTATTGTTCTGAAGATACGATCTCTTGTTCCTGGCTTCCATGTCTTGTTCTCGCTTTACTTCTTGAATACACTTGAGTACATCATCAAGTAACTTCTCAAGGCAGAGCTTTTTGAGTCCTTGAGTGATGGAAACTTTTATTCTTCTCTCATGTTTGATTGTCAGCTTAACTGATTACAGATTTCTAGGTTAAAATTTATTCTCTCCCAGGAGTTTGAAAGCTTTGAACAACTTCCTTTTAGCATCTATTGCTATTATTCCTATGCATATGACTTGTTTTTTCTCTCTTGATGCTTTTACGGTCCAGGTTTTACATTTTGGTGTTCTGAAATTTTACATCTAGTTGTGAGTTTTAAAAAAATGTATCATGGTGCACAAAAATTGTCCCCCCTTTTTTTCAAGACTGTATCTTTTTCTCAGCTTTGGGAAAATACTTTTCTATTTTTTTCTTTTATATTTATTTCTTCCTTTCATTTTTCTCATTAAAGAGTATCTGTTAATTAGGTGTTGCAGCTTCTAAATTCATTTTTTGTGTGTTTTAATTGTTCCCATATCTTTGTTTTTGTACTTTCCAATTTATTTTCCAATCCTTTATTGAGTCTTATGTTTTAGCAATCATAGTTTTATTGTCTAAGAGTTTTTTTATCCTCTGATTATGACTTTCTCAAAGCATCCTATTCTGTACTTTCTGACTATATGGATAGCTACTTGTACAACGAATCATAAGGCTCTATTTCAAATCTCACAAAATGAGTCATATTGCAGAAAGAGATGCTTTCATGCCTACCAGAGAAGGGAAAGCCATAAATTCAGTCAATAGGATTCTGGTTAATTGGGCCGTAAAGGAAGTAAGTGTCTGATTATGTTAGAGGTGACAAGTGCATGACCACAGAATATTTTTGGACTGAGCAAAATATATACTGCAAATTATGAGTTTTTAGTGATATGCAGGATGTGCTGATTTTATCAAGATCCTAATTCCTTAACATGGTGTTTCAGAATTTTCTACAGTCTGGTTCCTGTTAATCTCCACTCTGTCATACTAAAACAAGTGTGATTGCCAAGAACTGGAACACACATCAACTTTCCACATTCTGAGCTTTACCATAAATCCTTTCTAGTACCTGAAATGCCCTACCCGTTTTAGCTTCTATTAACCCACCCATACAAAACAGGTACACAACAAATATTTCTTCTCATGCCTTTCAAACTAAAGAGACATATGGAATCTACATGCAGAGTGGGAAAGGGAATAAGTAAGAAAATAGTATTTTCTGCTGAAGACCTTCCCTGAAAAAAAAAAAACTGAAAGAATAACAATTCTCTGGGTTGGATGTGTTCTAAGAAGGCATGTTTGATGCCTCTACAGCATCTCTCACTAGCAGCCTTCTAGATGAGGAAGCTGAGGTGTAGAGAAGTGAATTAACTTATTTATGGTGACAGTTATGAAGTAGCAGACATGAATATTCCAACTCAGTTCTATTTGGACTTAATGCCCAGAGTCTCTCCTTTTTTCTTCCTTTCTCTTTCTCATTCAATCGTGCCTCCTCAGAAAAGAGCATTGTTCACATTTACATCTTCAGATGTTTCTTCAACAAAAATGGAGAAGTGAGTTGACCAGACCCCTCTCCTTTGGAAAAAGGGATATCTGATTATGTCAGAGATACATGCTAAATGTCAATGGATCATCATTTTTATTAGAATAAATGAAAGTTTTCAATTATTTTAGTGTCTCTAGCAAATTCTGCCATGGCTTATTCTGAGTTTGATCTTAGCTGCAATTAGGAATGGATTCTGTATTTACATTTAGAAATATATTTCATAATTCACTGTTTTTCTCTTTATTATTTTAATTGCATAGATTATTCTTTCCTTACTTGCCCTGCCTGATATTTCATAGTTTAACTGTTGAATATCTGCTGCTTTCATTTTTAAATGTGGTTCCTTTTCATACACTAGAAGTACAGGTAAGATTTTTTAAAAATGAAAATAGCTTGGTATAATCAAGAGTCAGGTAGACCTAAGTTTTCATCTTAGCTTTGCAGTTTACTAGGTATATGCTTTTGGTCAATCAAATAACTTGTTTGTAAAAGAGAGAACTTAAACCTACCTCGTAGGGTGATATGAAAATTAGAGAATGTGTTTAAAGCACACAGAACAATGCCAGACCCACAGTAGCTCTAAATAAATAGTAGCCATTATTTTTTTGCTCCTTCTTAGAACTCTAAATCCTTAATCCTTTAAGAAGTCTTCCAGTCTCTGCTTGAATATCTCCAGGGATGAAAGCATGTTTAGTAAAGTCCCAGGTCTAACAAATACAAGTTGTGAGACCTCAGAACTAAATCACTTTGTATCTTAATTTTATCATTTGTAAAATGAGGATAATAATAGTATCTACACTGTAGGGTTGTAATGAGGAATAAATGACATATTCTGCTTATATTAAGTGCTTATAACAGTGTCTAGCACCAAGTAAGTACTCAATAAATGTTTACTAGTAGTAGAAGTAGTAAGAATAGAGCACTTCTGAATAATACTATATCCCGAGTCGCCTGCTTTCTTTTTTTCCACAGCAAAAGTTCAAGTTCTTCCTCATATGTGATGGTTAACTGTACTAAAGAATACAATGCACTGCGAATTAAGTTTTAACTTGGTTTAATGAGACTATAGTCTTTCAGCCAGCAACCCATACTAGCTGCCTACATGCTACCTACCCTTATAAGCCTTTAATAAATATTTGCTGAACAAATTGTCTATGGCAGGGGTCTGCAAACTCTTTCTTGTAAAGGGTTAGATAGTAAATATTTTAGGTTTGATGCCATATGGACCCTGGTGCAGTTACTCAGTTCTGCCATTGTAGCACAAAAGTAGCCATAGACAATATGAAAACAAATAGGCATGGTTGTGTTTTAATAAAACCTTATATATGAAAATGGGCAGTAGGTTAGATTTTTGATGAAGTTTATTGACCTCAGGTCTATGGAGGAAAGAAATTAGAACCCTAATACTGACAGTGAAATCCACATCAAATATAGCTCTAATTGGAAATATTTTCAGGTGAGAAAATGTTTTCTCCCGTATAGAAAAATAGAAGCTTAGAGAAAAGGCAATAATGCATCTCCATATGTAACAAGATGCCAAAGTGCTAGTTTCTAAACTTTTAAGCTCAAAGAGCAGTTTCACAGACATCATCTTAGACGTTCAGCTTAAATACATTTCTCAGCCACTGAAACCAGGTTAGAATTTATACAGAGCCACTCTGGAGTTTTAGAAACTAAATTCTAAATGAGATACATATCCTCTGTGGTATATGAATTAGGTACTTCTTCCAAATGTTAGTGAGCAACTAGTTGGTGCAAAACTATTAATTCTATGGGATTTAAAGCCCAACTCAAATGCTACTTCTTTCCTAAGGTCTTATTCAGTCCTTTTTTTGCCAGAAACAATCTCCTTTCTCTTAATATTCAAATATCTTATTTTTGACATCTGCGGATTTCTCTCATATTATAGTTACTAATATAGTTATGTAATATCTATTCTTTTAGGTTGTAAGCTGCCTGAGGGCAATGTCTGTGTCTGACAAATATTTATATTCTCCAGCATACTCTGCTTTATGCCTTGCATGCAGGGGCTACTCTGGCTATGCTAGTTGAATTCTGAATTTTTCTTTCACAGTCATCATAGGGAGATAAGAATGGTGTAAAAAGTATTCTCTTTGGCAACTTGAGTTCTAATTCTGACTTGATCACTTGCTAACAATATACTTAACCTCTGAATCAATTTCAGTCTCCTAATCTGTAGAATGAGGATAAATTCTAACACTATATTGTTTTGTGAGGATTAAATAAGTTAACAAATGTCAAATGCCTAACAGAATACCTAGCACATTAAATAGTAGCCTTTGTTATTTTTAAAGGATGTATTCAATTTCTCTTGTTGTTTCACTCATGATTTTACAATATAATTGTTGTAAAAATGAGTAATTAATAACCCATTCAGAAGTAAATGTCAACATTGTGAAAAAAGCAGCTATCATCTCCTTTGAGTATGAATTAATGAAATGTTATCATGTTGTTTTCTGCATCTGATAATAAATCTTTTATCCATCACATGTTTTAAAGTTACCATAGTAGCAAAAATAAAGTTATATTTAATTTGAATGAATGAACTCAAGAGAATTCTATTTCTTGCTTTGATTCTGTGGCCAAACTGAGTTTTGGTTCTATTCATTAGACTACTACATTCTGAAAACTGGTAAAATTAACAGGAATTATGAGAACTTGTTGGAGAAAAGAGAAAGTGGTATCTATTATCTTTTTATATCCTAATAATGACAATTACATATTTTATACTGGAAGGAAGGAATAATCGTAAAGATATCACCAACCTTGTTCTTTTCTTTATTTCTGGCATGTTTATGTGCGTAGGTATGATCATGCCTACGGGGGAAAAAAATAAAAAGGAAGAATGTAGATTGCATTTGTAATCCTTAGCTGCAAGAGGGGTATTGATTTTTCGAATATATAGTGATGATGGGAATACAAGGTGGAAACTTGGGCAGTTTGTCATTGTCACCTAAATGTGGGAAAAAAATTTTAAAATGTTATATACCTTTGAGCCATTTTTTATTGCAACAAGTAGACAGCCGGCTGCTTAAAATTTATTAGAAAAATGTTATATTAGGACTGATCATTTTATGATAGTTAAGCGTATAACTTACTTTTAAATTTTTATGTACTATGGCAAAATATATTATGCTCAGAGATAAAAAAAATTCAGTTTTTTTAAAAATATTTTTTTATTTTTCTATTACAGTTGACATATACTATATGAGTTTCAAGGGTACAACATAGTGATTAGACATTTATGTCACTTGTGAAGTGATCATCCGATAAATCTACTACCTATCTGACACCATACGGTTATTACAATATTATTGACTGTATTTTCTATGCTATACTTTATAACCCTATGACTATTTTGTAACTACCAATTTGTACTTCATAATCTCTTCCCTTTTTTCATCTATTCCCACCCCCCAATCTGGCAACCATCAGAATGTTCTCTGTGTCTATGAGTTTGTTTCTGTTTTGTTTATTCTGTTTTTTATATTCTATATATAAGTAAAATCATATGGCATTTGTCTTTCTTTGATTTATTTCACTTATGTTGTTGCAGATGGCAAGATTTCATTTTTTTTTATGGTTGAGTAATATTTCATTGTATATATGTACCACTTCTTTAGTCATTCATCTTTTGAGGGACACTTAGGTTGCTTCCATATCTTGGCTATTGTAAATAATATTGTAGTGAACATACAACTACACATGTCCCTTCAAAGTACGGTTTTGGGTTTCTTTGGATAAATACCCAGGCGTGGAATTGTTTTAAAGTCTATCCAGTATAGGTATGCCACCTCAGCTTTTTAAAATTTGCATTTTCATAAAATATTTTTTTCCATCCCTTTATTTTCAGTCCGTGTGTGTCCTTTGATATGAAGTGAGTCTCTTATAGGCAGCATATGTAAGGGTCTTGTTTTCTTATCCATGAAGATACTCTATGTCTTTTGATTGGAGCATTTAATCCAATTACATTTAAAGTAATTATTGCTAGATATGTAGTTATTGCCATTTTATTCATATTTTAGATTATTTTTTCTTCTTCTTAAAGTAGTCCCTTGAATATTTCTTTTAATTCTGATTTGGAGATGGACTCCTTTAGCTTTTTCTTGCCTGGGAAGTTCTTTGTCTGTCTTTTGATTTTAGATGATAGCTTTACTGAGTAGAGTAACCTTGGTTGTAAGTTGTTGCTTTTCATCACTTTGAATATTTTATGCCAAAGCTTCTGGCCTACAAAGTTTCTGTTGAAAAAAATGACTGACAGTCTTATGAGAACTCCCTTGTAGGAAACTAAATGCTTTTCTTTTGCTGTTTTTAAGATTCTCTCTTTGTCCTTAACCTTTGGCATTTTAATTATAATATGTCTTGGTGTGGGCCTGTTTGGGTTCATCTTGTTTAGGACTCTCTGCACTTCCTGGGTTTTTATATCTATTTCTTTCACCAGGTTGGAAAAGTTTTCAGTTGTTATTTCTTCAAATAGGGTTTTAATTCCTTGCTCGCTCTCTTCTCTTCTGGTACCCCTATGATGCAAATGTTGGTACACTTGATGTTGACCCAAAGACCTCTTAAACTATTCTCGTGTTTTTTGATTTTTTTTTTTTTTTTTTTTTTTTTTGGTTACTGTTCTGATTGGGTGTTTCCTGCTACTTTCTCTTCCAAATTGCTGACTTGGTCCTCTACTTCATCTAGTCTACTGTTGATTCTCTATAATGTATTCTTTATTTCAGTTATTGAGTTTTTTATTTCTGACTGGTTCTTTTTTATGTTTGCTATCTCCATTTTTATGTTTCTATCTCTTTGTTAAAGTTCTCACTGAGTTAATCTACTTTTCCCCTTAAGTTCACTGAGCATTTTTATAACCAGTGTTTTGAACTCTGCATCTGGTAGATTGCTTGTCTCCATTTTGTTTAGTTCTTTTTCTGGAGTTTTGTTCTGTGCTTTCATATGAGTCATGTTTCTTTGTCTCCCCATTTTGGCTGCCTTCCTATGTTTGTTTCTACATATTAGATGGAGCTGCTATGTCCTCCAGTCTTGGTAGACTGGCCTTATATAGTCGGTGTCCCATGGGGATCCAGTGACAGTTTCCCTGGTCACCTGAGCTGGATGCTCTAGGTGTGTCCCTTGTGTAGATTGTGTGTGCCTTTCTTTTGTAAATGAGCCTCGTTTGCTGTTTGCACATGAATGGGAGGGACTGACCTTCAGGCTGATTGGTTGTGAGGACTGGCTGTGACTACAGTGGAGGAGCTATTGTGCAGGGGCTGACCCCATGGAGAAGGATTCACTTTGGCAGGGCTCTGATGCCTGCTGAGTCTGCCCAGAGTCTGCTCGTTGAGAGTGTTTTTTGTGGAGGTGGTTGGGTGGTGCTCTGGTGTAGTCTAAAGTTGACCAATGGGTGTTTTAGTTCTGGGGTCTCTTGGAAGGGCCTCTGTTGCAGGCCAAGGTCAGCTGTTTCCTGTTCCCTAAACTGGGACCACATTTTATGAGCTACAAAGTAGTTTGCAGATGGTCGCCACTTGTGCTGGCCTACGTGGTTCCTGGAAGAGGCTAAGCTGCTAGCTGAGGCTGGCTGGTGCTAGTGTCAAGCTTAGGGTTGATTATCAAGAGTTATGGGGCACGTGGAGACCAGATGCTGCTTGTTTAGAGTTTATGAACCTTTGAGACATTTCAAGAAAGTCCACAATATGAGCCATGATAGGTTGTTTGTATGGAAAAGCCACTGGAGGTGACTTGGGTTGGCCCACAAGTTGGGTGGGGCATGCTGTCAGGTCATCACTAGGGTAGGGCTAGTGGTGTTAGCTAGGTTGATGGAGACTCAGATATGGTCCTGAGAGTGTAGGTGCAGGCTGGGTTGGGGGAGGGCTCAGCAAGGAACAATGGTTTCTGCCAGCATTTCTGTCAAGGAGAAAGCTTCTCCTCCAGCCGTCATTCTTAAGCCAGACAATTTAGGTCCTCTCCCTATGTCCCTGGTGCCTTTCGAACTGCTGCCCCAGCACTGGAACTCAGAGCGAGTAGGTCCCACAGCAAGTAAGCCTGTGTTTGAGCCCTTTAAGAGGAATACCTGGTACCCCAGCAACCTTTCATTTCACTCAGCCACACTCTCCGGCTTGTTTTCATTGCTAAAAATTATGATGACTTCTCTTCACAGCACTGCAACCCTGGACTGGGAAGTTGTCTGTGGGCCTGGGATCCCTCACTTCCCAGGGGTGACCTCCACAACTGAGATATCCCTTCTGATTTTTAACTGCTTCATGTGGGTGTGGGGCCTGCCTGTTCTGTGACTCTGCCCCTCCTATCGGTCCTGATATGGCTTCTTTTATACCTTCTTAGTTATAGGAAATTCTCAAGGATGGTTTTCCATAGTTTAGTTGTAATTTAGAGGTGGTTGTGGGTGGGGCAAGCACAGAATTTACCTACTCCATCATCTTGACCTAAAGCCTTATTTATGTTCATAATGTAACCAAATTTTTTTTAGGTCAGAGCATTTCAAAGACAACTATTTATATAGCTTCTCAGATACAGTTAGTAAGCCTGATTTATTTTCACATCTCAGTTTCCTCAATTTATACAATGAGGATTATAATTACTTAGACAGTTCTTAAGTGTTTAAATTAACTCAAAAAGGGCTTGGCAAATCAGAGGTGTTTCTGTTGAGGATCATTGTGTTTGGTGCCTCAAGAGAATAGACAAGATGTTAAATGGCTTGCCAATTTTGTCTGTCTTTTAATTTCATTTTATGTCATATTACCGTTTTAATATGAATGTTGTAATTTCCTAATTCTAATTTGTTTTCATAGTTCTTTTTCTGTATTTATAGTCCTTTAAAATATATTCTTATATATTTTATTTTTACTGGGTTTTTAAAATGATTTTGTTTTTACTCATTTTAAATATTTCCATAATACTTTGATATTGAGGTTCATGACAAGATTAATTCAGGGACATTGACCATTGTCCCGATTTTGTAAGTACCTGAGTTTGTGGACTATAAGAAATAAATTACAGCATTTTCGTTCTGTGTTTTTCTTTTTAATGACATGTTGATAAAGAAGAAAACACATCGTAATAAAGTCAGTACAACAGTCTAATAGACCTTTAAGAAGGAATCCTTTAATTCAGCATTATAAATGCCCTAATTTCAGCCATTCCTCTGGGAGGTTTGTGAGTAAGAAGCTGCATGGAGTATGGCAGACAGGAGATGGAACCAAGTATCCACCCTCCACAAGGACTTTCTGGACTAATCTGCTTATGCCTCAGCACTCTAGAAACCAGTTATCTCAGGTTATCTATTATCATCACCCAAACTCTTATCCTTTTAAGTCTCTCATTGGACTCGATTCCCATCCCTTCCCATATTCCCTACTGTCTGTGATAAATAAAACCCTTATACAGTCATGCACCATTTAGTGATGGGATAAGTTCTTAGAAATATGTCATGTGCGAACATCATAGAGTACACTTACACAAATCTAGGTGGTATAGCCTACTACACACCTGGGCTATATGGTGTAGCCTATTATGCCTAAGCTATAAACCTATACAGCTTGTTACTGTACAAAACAATAGGACATTAAATCAAACACAAAAGAAAATGATGCAGTCAAGACACAAGGTACACATGAGAGATATGAAGCTGCTGGTGTAACGCGGCATACTGTTTTATAGAAAAGTTCTTTTTATAAGTGAAAGATTACACTCTAAAATAATGAGAAAAAGTATCATATAGTAAATACATAAACCTGTAACATAGTTTGTTATTATTATCAAGTATTATATACTGTACATAATTGTATGTGCTATACTTTTATATGGCTTGTTATTATGGTGCAGTAGGCTTGTTTACACCAGCATCATCACAAACACATGAGTAATGCGTTGCACTATGATGTTAGGGAAGCTACAACATCACAAGGCAATTTTTCAACTCCTTTGTACAGCTGACCCTTGAACAATGTTGAGGTTGAGAGCACCAACCTCCTGTGCAGTTGAAAATCCACATATAACTACATTTGGCCTTCACAGACTTGGACTCCTAACCTTGGAGGTGACCTGCATTAAACAATGCAGGTTTGAACTGCACGCACGGATCAATTGAAAAATATCTACATGTAAGTAGACCTGCACAGTTCAAACTTGTCTTATTCAAAGGTCAACTGTAATCTTATGGGACCACTGCTATATATATGGTTTGTCATTGACTGAAGAAATTTCCTTATGTGGTGCATGACTGTATTCTCATCTTCTCCCGTGGGTGTTTCTTCACTCTTTGGCTTTCCCCAGAATTATTTTTATTTATTAGCACATATACTAATTTGTCAGCTGCATTGTTACCATGAAATTGGTAAAACTAGAGACCAACTGTGTATGTTTATAAAGAGTCCTAAATCAAAAATTGTACCATGACAGCTACAGTCATTATTACTCCCTTTCTTCAGTAATCATCCCTTCAACGTTTTGCTTTTCCGTATATCAGATACTGTTTTACATAAAGAGAATACAGTGGTGAAAATTTTGATTTCTAGTAAGGGAGATGATAGTAGGCAAAGAAATAAACAAGAAGTTTTAATAGTGGTAAATGTTTTGTAGAAAAATCTTAAAGGTGATAGAAACAAGTGATGGGGAGAAGAAATAGATGGCAAATTACATCAAGGAAAGCCTCCCTGGGTAGGTGACTTTTGAGTTGAGACCTAATGACAGGAAAGAGCTAGCCACGTGAAGATCTCTGTGTTAGGCAGAGTGAAGGGAAAGTGGAAAGGCCAGAGGGGCTGCCCCATAGTGACTTAGGGGAAGTGTCAGGGCTTGAAGTCAAAGAGGTAGTTAGGAGCTGAATTTTATCGGGCTTCATAGATCTGGATAAAGAGTTTTGACTTATTCTAATTCAAAGGAGAAATCTTTGAAGGATTTTAAGCAAGTGTTTATCTGATTTAATTTATATTTAAAAAATCACTTCATTATATTCTTACCTGATTATGTTAAGTATGTTTCTGTGTTTATATGTACTTTGTAAAGATAAACTACTTAAGCAGAACACTAAATTGTCAGTAAGGTTTGGATGGATATAGGACTAGATACTGAGAAATCTCAGTACTTTGGAAGAAAGTGATATTTTATTTCCTGGCTTGTAAATTATTTCTACATAGTAAATGTTCAGCTCTTCTATTATCGAAGTATGATGTGCTCTTTCAGAAAAGTGGAAAAGTAAAGAAAAGTATAAGGAAGAAAATTACTGATAATACTGTTCAAACAAAACAATTTTGATTTTTTTCTATGCGAGTGTGTGTACATGTGTGAGTGTGAGTGTGAGTGTGCATACATACATATATTTGTCATGTTCTATATACCTTTGGAGTTCTGCTTTTTGTAGAAAAACAGTTTTCATACTTTTTACAGTTTATAAACATTTTAATGAGACGGTATATACTAAGAGTTGAAAACTGCTGAAGAAGTAATTTTCAAGGTGGAGTACGAGGATAGATAAGAATTCTCACCTTTCATTGAAAATCCTTAGATTCTTTGAGATTTATTTTATAGTAGACTGAGGAAGAAACTGTACACCAAAGCAACATTTTTTCTAAGAAAGAATTAATTCAGAGAATCAAAAGGAATAATTTAATCTCTGAGTTATGAAAAACGTGGGCATATTATTATTGATTTTCGATGAGAAGATAAATAATGAGACAGATGAAACATGACTGAAAACTATAAACATGATCATTGCAGGTACAGGACATGTTTCAGTAAGAATATACACAGTAGAAGGATCCAATAGAAGAGATACAACAAATATGTACATAGAAAAGAAAAACCAATTTTCAAAAAATTTATTGGAGCACCTGTGTAGGAATAGTATCCTGTGAAAATAAAGGCAGTGGAAATCCCCTATTGAGAATGGCTTACTCAGAAATAGAGAATTAATTTGATTAACCTCATTGAGGAAGAAGTGACTAATTCCACTTAGGAAAGAGGGAGTTTTTTCTTTCAGTTTTAAGGATGCCATGCTCTATTATAGTTAAGCAGAGGATATATACTTAATACAGTGCCGTTGACTCCAGGCTGTCACTAGACAGAGCTTGTTAATCTAATTTATTGAAAGGCCTCTCTGCTTTTCCTTCTTTTGCAGCCTCCCTTGTTGGATGAGTTAGATCCTGAGGGGGCTCTCTTTCTTTTCTGCTTTTCTCCTCACAGTTGCTTAATCAAGACAGGCCAGAGAAGTACAAAGTAGACATTTTTTTTTTACACTTAAATGCTTATGAAATACAGAGAATAATGCCTTAACTTTTTATATGGAACACAGTATATTTTAAATATATTGGAGATTTATTGATAAATTCAGGGATGTACCCACTTACCATACAAAGGTGTAGATGAAAGAGAAGTAAGTTTACAGCTGATTTTATCATAAAACTAAAGTCGGCATAATGAGATGTGGTAATGTAAGCAAAGAGCTTAGCACCATGTATAGTAAGTCCACAAACACTGCAGACTCTGGAGCCTGGTTTCTAGGATTCAAATCCCATTTATGTTTGTCACTGGCTACATGATCTTAGGCAAGTTACTGAAACTCTTTCTTCAATCTCAATAACTGTAAAGTGGGAATAATAATAGAGCTGTCTCATAGGGTTGTTCTGAGAGTTAAATGAGAGACTATATAATATAGAAAGTGCTCAGAACTGTACCTGGCACACGAGTCTTAGATGTGTTAGCTATTATTTTGTGGTGGTGGTTGTTACTGAAGAATTTGTAGATCATTTTTGCATCACAAAATGAAATAAAATGAAAACTATACTAAATAAAAATACATTAGAAATCTTTTACCTTCATTAAGATGAATGTTATTCTTATTTGAATTAAGGTTTTTTTCTACAACTCAGTATCTCTGTTTTATAAACCCATACATTTTGTGACATTACATTGTTTTAAACTTAAAAAAAGGAGCTGTTGGACTTCAGATCATTTCCACAAAGTACAGCTAAATACCACTGGCATTTTTTCAAACTGACAAATTTGTTCTAATCATCTTGTTTAAATGAATATCATGAATACTAAATTTATTGTATACTGCTACTGAAAATCAATTGGTTTAGATATGTAAAACATTTAAATGAGGACTTCTCATGTGTGAAAAATTAAGTTACTCATGATAGGAATAACAGTTAAGTAATGAAATGAATTTCTTGTAGAATTTCACAGATTGATAATTCACTAATCTTGCTTTAAATAATAAATTCCTGGGACATGCGTTAAGAATGATGCATGAATTCTCTAATCACAGAAACCTTCCTTCTGAATTCATTTTCTCATGTATTACCTCATTAAGGATTCTGCCTGTAATGCCTCCATTAAGCTCTATCATTGTTTTTCTGAAAATCTCAACCCGAGAATTAAAAATAATTTCATAGGAACTTTGTTGTAGCACAGTCCATCTGAGATTATATCTGAGATGGACGTGTCTCAGACGTAGTCTCAGGGGCTGCTGGCCCTGTCTCACCTATCATAAAGTCCTCAGATAATTTGCTATTTGATTTGATTTTTAATTTTATAAACAAAGAGACACAAAGAAATTTAGGCAGAGTAATAGATAAGCTCTGAGTATGCTCAAAATACATATTAGTATGTGCTTTTTAAAAAAAAAAATAGTATCTTATCCTTGATGGAGAAACATTGAATTGCAAAGTGATGGTTATGTTAAACGTGTTATATAATGTGAATGAGGCATGGAGGAAAGGTGGACTTAAGAGACCTGGGTTTGGGTTAGCTCTGTAGATGCCTAAAGTGTCTCACCTGGACAACTATTGAACTATTCTCTCTTTTAAAAAATATCCATAAAATAAAGATATTATATTAGCTCAGGATTTACTAAGTTGTGTTTTGATTACTAGTTCTGATTTCTATCTAGTCTGTTAGTAGGTATTACTGATGTCAAGATTCCATGGTCGGATATATTTATAAAGCTAAAGAGATTTCTTTCTTGCTGAACTTTGAGTTGAAGTGTATAACATTGTTTAACATGTTATATATGCATCTCCAAAAGAGAAAGGAGAGCAAGTAGCTTTCTAAACTTATGTGATTACAAGAACTCTTTTTGGTAGTGACACTATTTTTGAAATACCCTTTGGAAACTCCTGAACTAGATTATTTTATATATACCTCTCAATTCCAAGTCTATTTCATTTGCTTATATACATTTAATTAAGTTGTGGAATATAAAGGAATAATCTTTAATATTCCTGACTTCTATGAAGAGTTTTATGCAAAAATTTCTGTTTGTTTTCATTCATTGTCACAAGCCTTTACTCAGCTGGCATCTCTTATAAAAAGGTTGACTCTTATAAATGAAGATTTCAAATTAAGATACAAATTATGTGTGTGTGTGTATATGTGTAAAGCATACTGTTTTTGTAAAATACCACAAAAGCAATCTCTTCATTACTTTTTCTACTTTTCCTAACTGCATTAATATAATGAGATAATGTGAAATTTAAGCTAAATATACGATCTTGTGGGAAATATTTTTTCAGGCAGTATTAAAATTTGACAGATGGAGTAGAGTTATTAAAGGAAATACACCAAGGAAATCTTATTTATGAAAATAAAACTATTGGTAATAAAGAGGTGAAAATTTTAATTGAAAAAGCTTACACAGAATAAAAAGTATGATAAAAAATTAAAGATCATGTTCATAGGCTAGAATAAAAGGCTGAAACATATGTTGGAGTCTGCTTTTAGGTGATCTTTCTCTTTCTCATCTATTGAGATCTGTTGGACACTGGTACCACAATAAGGAATCACATGCTGACTCCATCCAAGGAGCTTTTAATCTAGTTAGAGACATAGAACAGACACATACAAGAAATGCAGGACAGAATTTGGTTGGAGGGGCTTAGGATTCCTTCGATTTTCTCAAGCTTTAGTTTAGATTAGATTAAGAAAACCTGCTTGGAAGCAATTTTTGACCCAGTTAAGTTTTGAAATCCCTCCCAAGCTAACTGTGTGTCTTGGCATGAGTGATTGATGTCTCCTGGGGCTAATGGCTGAGGCATTGTTTCTCAGAGCAGGAATCTCTGGCCCAGAACAACAGGTCTATGAATAGTGATTTGACGACCACAGAAATACCTGCTTGTCAAATCCTCAGGATCCAGAGCGTTACTGTAGCTTTTTTGTTCTCTGTCTCTGCCTGGTTCCCCCCTTTTCAACATTTATTAAATGTACCCTGTGCTCTCATAAAGATGAAAAATCTCTTTCTCCTCTCCCAAGCAGCACAAAAATATTACAGTTATGTGATTTGGTTTTGTAGGAGAGATGATGTAGGGCTTGGGCAGTCATGGGTTGGAAAAGTTTTAAAGACCACTGGGCTAGGGTAATTTTTCATCGTCAGTTCCCCAGATGATTCATATAGTAATCACCTTTCCTTTCCAAAGCCTTTTAGGCTTAGCAGTTCTCGTCAGCATTTATGAGGTCCCAAGCATCAGGATCCTAAGTATACGTGATCAGACATAAATAGAACACTAAACACTCTGTTTTCTCTGATACAGTCTTTAATAATTTTCCAAAGTGGTGCAGGAAATGTCTAAAGAAAGATAGTTAATTAGATACAGTATAGGGTGGCTAAAACTCAGCAATGACCCAGTGGAAGCTTCTGTGACAGCATAAAAGTTATGGAGGAATTGCCTTGGATCACATTGGTACCAGCAAAGCAGTTTCTGCTAACATTGAGTTATTGACCATTTGATAATTTCATCCACACTCTTGCCAATGATTCTTGAGTCTAAATTTCTAAATCTACAAATTTAGATTTTCACATCTAAATTTCAAAATCTTTTTCTTGTCCTCCAGACTTATCTAGTTTTCTACCAGCATCTCGATTTGGATGTCATGCAGACACTTATAAATCAGTGGGTCCAAAGCCAAGCTCATTCTGGTCCTCTCCACTTCCAGTATTCTCTATCCCCAGCTATCTTCTCATTTGCCATTTGCCAAAACTGAAAATTTAGGACCTATCCTAAATTGCTCCTGTCTTTTCCTCTATAGTCAATACTGTCCATATTCATATCTTAACCATGTCTTCTTCCTTTTCTTCCTGAATAATTTTTCAGAGTCTTAATAATCTTCTGCCTCTTACTAATTTCTCTTCAATATTAATTCTGTAAAGATCTTCCTCTACTGTGCAGATATCTGTGTCATGTGCAAATCGAAGCACTTCAAATGTAATCATCACCTATAGAATAAAATCTAAACTCTGTAGCCATTCTAATCATCATCTTGTCCCTGCTCACCTGCCTAGCCTCTTCTCCTACTTCCTGCTATCTTACTTCTCCCAAATGCCATACCCCTCACACTTCCTCCATCTCTACCAGCCTGGACAACTCTATCTCTGTGGTAGTAGCCTGAAAAGATACCAGGTCCCAATCCTCAGAACCTGTAAACATTACATTATTTGGAGAAAAAAGATTTTTGCAGATGTAAATAATTTTAAAATCTTGAGATGGGAAGGTTATCTTGGATTATCTGGGTGGGCCCTCAATGCAATCATATATCGCCTTATAAGAGAGAGACAGGGAAATTTTACAGACACAGAGAAATTTCAAGATACCGGCCTTGAAAATTAGAGTGGTATCACCACAAGCCAAGGAATGTTGGCAGCGACCAGAGGCAGAAAAAAGCGAGGAACAAATTATCTCCAGGGCCTCTGGAGGGAGAGTGGCCCTGCTGACACCTTGATTTTTGCCCAGTGATACTGATTTCAGATTTTGGGCCAGATTCCTGGACACAAAGTTTATGGTAATCGGCTACAGCAGCCATAGGAAGCTAATTCATCTATTATTTCTGTTATTTCCCTGAATATTTACTGCTTTCATACATATTTATCCCCAACCTGGAATGCCTCTCCTCTGTCTCTCTTCCTGAAATATTCATTTTTGTTTTCTGAGCATACTCTATGAAGCCTTATCTGACTCTCTCTGGCAAGCCATCACTCTGTCCCATTGTACCTGCTGTTTGTTCATTTTGTCGTTGTTTTTAACTTCCCTACATTTATTGCAGTGGTATGAGAGGCAGTGTAGCTACTTCAGTGGTTAGGGGTATAGACTATTTGATTCAGTTAGGGATGCTTTGAGTAACTTCATACAAGTTATATCTCTAAACTTGTTTCTTTATCTATAAAATAAGAATAATAATGGTACTGACCTTGTAGGTTTGTTGTGAGAATTGGATGAGACAATCTAAGTAAATATGAATCCTGGTAATAGAATGTTCTCAACAAATCTTAGCTGCTTTTAAAGAAGTGTATTTTAATTGTTTTCATAACTGTTTCTTAACTGAGCTATGAGCTCTTCGAAGGAAGGGGGAATTATTTTTATACCAAGTGCCTAGCTAACAATTGATTAATACTTAATAGATAAATGAATAAAATGTGCCTTTACCATAGGTCTTGCTATTAAATCATTATTCCCTTACCTGGAGTTCTCAAAAAGCTTAATCTTGTTTTCCTTTATCCTCCAAAAATGTGACATTATATTTTTTATCTATAGAATGTGGCAGCATATTAGTTCTTCTCTCTATAATGGAGTTCTCAGGGATGCAAGACTCAGTTTGTAATTTTCTCTTTCTTGGTAGGGACTTTAAGAATATTTTCAACTTTGCCTATTATTCAAGAGATCTACATTTCCTTGCCCCTGTTTTACTTTATATTGAATTCAGAGATAGGCCATTTGAGGGACTTAAAGGAAAAAGTAATTTAACATTTAAAGAAAACTTATTCATGTGCGCAGCTCATTTGTATGACATTGCAATCAGAGGCCAAGAAATATGGAACTATTCATTTTTATTTAACAGAAGCGTTCAGGATTTCTGATTGCTGGAGGTTCTATCATCTGCCTCAATCTTCATTTTATAGGACTCATTTGACATTTTTAAAGGTCTAGCAAAAAAGGATTGATATCATTCACCAGAAAAAAAAAAATCTATTATTGTTGAAATCATTTTTGTGAAAGTTCCCTTAAAATAATACTGGTTATTTTTCCCCGAGGAAAGTTAAATGCAGAGTTATTTTGTACTTCACACTATTGCAAATGCCTTTCAAAGAAAATGAAGTAACCAAGAGAATGTCTTACATGATTGCTTTAAAGATCAGGAATATATAGAAGAAATACTTGACAGGCTGATGACTTTAATATAATCTTGGGCTTTATTTAGTTGAGTCTCCATAGAACTCTTTGTTCCTAAGGAAGTATGTTCACATTTTCTAAAACTATTTAGTAAAAGATGTGATGTAATGGTGTGTGTTCATTTACTGTGCTAGGTTATAACTATCTTTTTAATCTCTCTCTCTCTCTCTCTCTCTTTCTCTCTCTGACATTAAATGCTTTAAGGGCAGGAATTATGTATACTTTACCTTTTTATACTTGGCTTTTCATTAGTCATTAGGGGAATACATAAAAAAAGACAGACAACACTAAGTGTTGGCAAGGATCTAGAGAAACTAGAGCCTTTATGCATTGTTGTTTAAAATATAAAATTGCTCAGTCGCTTTGGTAAAATAGTTTGGTGGTTTCTTAAAAAGTTAAATATAAATTTACCATATGACCCAGCAATTCTACTCCTAGGTATTTACCCAAAAGAAATGATTCCATTCTTTGTTCATCAATGTCCTCTCTTGGTCTGCTCCCTGGTCTCCCACTCTAATCCCAACAGTATAGATGCTTCTTCAATTCTGTTTTGCCCTGTCCTGAGGCCAAAGTAATCTAGGTAAATTAAAGTTCTACATGTATGAAGTCCAAAATCATGAGGAGGTAGTGGCAGTTTTATAGATAGGAATAACTGATTCGGTAATACACATTTTATCTATGAAAAAATCGGTAATTTTGAAAAAATATCTAATGTGCATTTTTGTGCTAGACATGGTTTCATTTTTTGGCTCACAATTATGGAATCACAGCATTTTATAGCTGAATTATACTGTAGAGATTAAAATTACATGAAATAAATAAAGCTACTGTGCTGGGTTAAATAGTATCCTCCCCAAAGTTTGTGTCCACTGTACCTCTAGAATGTGACTTTATTTGGAAATAGGGTCTTTTCAGATTTAATAAGTGAATATGAGATCTTACTGGAGTAGGGTGGATGCTACATTCAATATGACTCGTGTCTTTATAACAAAGGAGAGGACACAGAGAGACATAGACAGGAAAAAGTGCCATGTGATGATGGAGGCAGATATTGAGGTAATGTAGAGATTGAGGTAATGTAGAGATTGGGGTAATGCAGGTGTAACCAAGGAACACCAAGGATTGCTGGTGTGATACATTTGGAGTTAGAAGAAACAAGGAAGAATCTTTATGTAAAGCTTTTAGAAGCAAGTATGGTCTTGGAGACACCTTGACTTCAGAATTTTCGTCTTTAGAACTGTGAGAGAATAATTTCCAGTGTTTTAAGTTCCCTAATTTGTGGTACTTTGTTAGGGCATTGCTAGGAAGCTAATACATCTACATTTATTGAAACTAATAATATACATGTTTATTCATATTAAAGAGTCTTATTTAAAGATTTGTTTTGTCAGGGAAATTTCTGCATTAAAAATTGTTTTATAGCCAGCATTAGAGCACAGCAACTCATATTTCAGAGGTGCCATGTGTCCATTTAAATTGATGTTATAAATATTTACCAAAGACTCAAACTGGGTTGGTTGTTGACATTTTAAAAATGTTATGCTATACTTTAGAAAGTTGGCCAGAAAGTTTTCTAAGATTATTTTAGGGGTAGAATTGAAGGATTATATGCTTATGATTTTCTACACGATAAAAGCTATATGCCATCTACTTACTATGCACGAAGCATATGTGTTTTGTCTTAAATTGTTTCAATTTAAAGGTTTTAAAACATGTCATATAGGGACATTTTTCAATCTAGGTAGACTTATTTAAAAGCTTGTCTTTTAAAATGAGTTAATGTATGGGATCATATAGTTAAAAGAACGATCTTGCAATGCTTAGCTAGACTATGGCAGTGCTAATTTGTTAAATTGAACATAATTAGTTTTGTATTTTCTAAAATTATTTGATACATGGTAATATTGATAGGCTTTCTTATTTTCTGAAAAATGCATTTTGTATATTTCAGCATTTAAAATTGGATATTCATCTCATTAATTTTTACTTTTTGCTAGGAAAATCATTTACAAAATACACCAGCAATTGTATCATTTCTTACACAGTTTTTTAATAAGACCAAAGTAGATGCTCATTCGAGTTTGTCAAAATAGTTATATCTATTACAATAGGGATTAAAAGTTAAGATCCTTCTAGCTATATGTCCTTCATTGTGCTGGCCACTCTAACATAATAGGCTTGGGGATCTCTTAACTTAAAATGTTTCTAACAAAGCCAAATATTTTAAGGAATCACTTTTTAGTTTCTAAATTCCTTCCATTTGGATTTCATGGAGTCAATGTCTCATTTAATTTTCATATGACCACATGAGTTATATATTAATATCTCTTTTATAGATGAGTAAAACTGAGGCTAATTTTTGTTATATGACTTGCCCATGTGATGGAGTTATTTTTTAAGTCCAAGTCTATGCCAGAATCTATGCTCTTTCAAGAATAACATATTGCTTTACCTCACTGGAATTGGGTTAGGCTTATTAAAAATCACTAGACTTTATGTAAAAGATTAGAGTTTGAATCCTGACTCTTCTGTTTATTAACTGTGTACATTAGGCCAGTCCCCTTAGCCTTAATTATATCTGTAGTAATCAATAGTAACTACTTCACTTATTATGTGCCACCTGTTCTAAACTTCACAGTTTTTGATTCATTTAATCTTTGTAACAACCCAATGAGGCAGATAAATGCCCTCATTTTACATATGTGTTTCAGAGAATTTAAATAACTTGCCCAGAGTTACAAACTACTCAGTGATGGAACATGGATTCTAGCATCAAAATCTGTGTGCTGTGCTGCTTTTCTTGAAGACAGAGATAAGTAACACCCATCATGAAGGCTGGTTGTTAGCAAAACTGATGATGTGTATATAGGCACTTTGTAAACTGGAAAGACTAAAGAAAGGTGTTGCTGCAACTGGGAGAGGGGGAATGTCAGGGCAGGCATTTTTCTTATAATAAATTTCTGTGGAAATTAAAAGCTATTTTCACATCCTAACCCTAGTGATAAATTTCTTGAAATATTCTTTGAAGCAAGATATGCATTTTGCTTCACTTAACAAATGCAACTAAATGTAAAAGCTTTCTACTACCAGTTTAGCATTTCATGTTTTTTTTTTAATTTTTAATTTTTTAAATTAAATTTATTGTGCTAACATGAATTAATAACCTTATATGAGTTTCAGGTGTGTTCATAGACACAATTTATGTTTTATAATTACTTCTTGATCATTTGTATTGTTTCAAGTAAGGATCCTTTGGTAAGGTCAATCTTTTATTTTAGTAACATGCTCATATTTGCATAAGAATTCTTAAGTATTTTAAGAGTAAATTATTTGTTATAGTGGTATTTATTGCAGAGAACATCTGTTCCTTTGTGATGCCTAACCATTTCATTAATGAGATGATTTTAGGTATTCTTTATAAATTATCTTATTGGACTTTCTGAGTTTCGAACATTTTTCAATAAGATACTAAAATTCCGAATTGTAAAATTCTAGCTGCAATTATTCATATTTGGTCTCTGACAACCAAAGTTAATGTTTTCTTTGATTATTGTAATGTCATATCACTTGATAAGGACATTCATAGTCTTTCGTCCTTTTTTTAATCATCATCATATTCATCATTTTATTTTTTTCTCCTCTGCTCCCTATTCCCCTCCATGTTTTCTCTTCTGTTCAACCTTTTGACAGCCTATATTACAAAGCTTCTTTCTAATTTATGGCCAAGGATAAAAAGCAAAATAAAATTATTTTCACTTTTTTTTCATTTCCAATCTCTGTTCAGACATTACTTCCTTTGCGTTGTGGGTTAAATAGCAGAATGAAATTTCCTCACCACCCAGTAGTGAGATAATGGTCACTTTCTTTCCGTTTAGTGCCTTGTCATACAGGACCATTCACTTCAAACTATACTACTTTATCATAGTCATGTATTTCTAGTTGTCATAACAAAAAACAGTTCCTTTGCTTTTATATCATTCACCAAGATGGTTCTAACCACTAATTATGCTAAAAAGAACAGAGCTAAAATCTTTTGGGAAAATGTTATTCATAGTACTAAACCACCATTACATGGATATGAACAGAGGGCCCATCTTAAAGTGTAATAACACACCCTACTTGTTCACAGAGGCTATTTAGAAATGTGAACCCATTTTCAGTCCATTTGAGTGCTAGTTTAAGTAAATATATATATATTACTTTCTGTATGAAATTTCTTCATAGAGATGAGGGTCTGTAATATTCCATTTGTGTAAGGGAGTGAGACTCATTGGCTTTGACCAGGACTGCACTGTGCCTCTTTCTCTCCAATAACAGAATGAGCCGCCATTCCGTTCTTGGCCTGCAGGTAAAGCTAAGAATTATTCCTTGCCCTTGAAAATGGAAAGAACAATGTTAAAAGGGATTTATGATCTTAATATTGACCAAAGTAACAATTCTAAATGTTTTAGGGGTAGGGCACTTCGACTCCCTTCAGAGGTTGTCACGCTATGGAGAAATAATTACTCTTAGCAGCTACTTGTTGTTGGGTTGATGAATAATTTTAAACATTTTATTATAGTATGAAAGGAAGGTTTCCCAAAACAGATTTTTTTTTTAATGAGAATAGATTATTATTTTAACTAACACAAAATGTATGAAAATAACACTTGATGCATACTGAAAACTGTAGTCATGGTTACTTTGACCATCAGAATTTTTTTTTTTCTCTTTATACTGGAAAGAAATGAAAACATCTGTTTCTGAGATTTTAGGACAATAGGTAACATTAATTTTTGTGCCAATTCAAATATAAAGTATATCAAGTGAGGTAATTTCTTCAACAAATATATCTAAAAGAAAATTTAATAATTTTTTTGATTCCTCTAGGACTAGTTCTGCTAAGTCCTTGGAACAATAACTAGCCATCATATAATAAGAATGAAATGATAAGTTTCATGGGTTCAATTACTATTATATCCATATATAAATTATTTAGTTTTAAATACATATTGGGTACATAGGACAGTACCAGTGCTATATAAAGAAAAATTATAATTGAAAAGACTTAAACTCTAGGAGGAAATACAAGATATTCCTGGAATAGAACATTGGATTTGCAATAATTTGTTCAGTATTATATGTTTAGTGCGGAGACAATTCAGCATAAGAAAATAAGCATGTAGAGTCAGTATGATCTCCAAGAAGTCAGAGATTTTAAATCTGTTTTATTCAGAATATTTCTTCTCTGATTACCACAAAAATACATGTTCATCAGAGAAAATTTGAAAAAGAAATTGCCCATATACTCTTACCTTGAAATAATCATTGTTTGCTTTTGTGAATTCAGGTAACACTTTTTCTTTTATATGTAGCAATTTTCTACCTGAAACAGTCTTCTCAACCATCCTTACCTGGCTAATTTTTAACTCATCTTTTAGGGCTTTATTTTAAATGATACTTGCCCTCAAAAAAGTTTTCAAACTTTCTGAATTATTTTTGGTCCTTCTGCTAGTATGCTCCTGTTTAGTCTGTGGGCTTCCCCTTTGTTCATGAAATATTTATGATCCTGGACTCTGATGAAACGGGAATACAGTGACAAACATGATAAACAGGATCGCTATCATCATGGAGTTGGCAATTATAGTGGAGACAGATAAGAAACAAACAAAAATGTGAATGTATACAAACAAGTTTTGTATAATTATTTATAAACGTATCTTCCTCACTAGACCACCAGCTCCACAGGGTGAGGGCCATGTCTGTTTTCTTTAGAGAAGTTTGATAGTAAATAAATGTGTGTGTTTAAAATGAAAGCACACTGAAGGAATGAACAAATAAGTTAACATTGTGCATTTTTTCATATTAATTCACGTACGTAAACATACAATTTTCATATGGTATACTCAAAATTGGAATCTCTCTATAAGTGCATACTGTATTTTTGTTCATTCACCATTATGTCTTGAACATATTGCTAATTAATTCAATGTTTTAAAGGTTGCATAATATTCCATTATAAGAATATACTAGGATGATTACTTAACCATTCTCTATTGAGATTCTTATTTTTACCTTTTCTTGACTTCGAACTATACATTCATATAGATTATTTCCAGTAGTTTACTGTTATGAATTATCTTTATGATAAATCCTTATGTCTTTGATTATATTTAATCAGAAAAATTGAATCATTAGACAGAAGAGTTATTATTTTTTTTAAGGCTTTTGTGTAGATTGCCAAATTGTATTCCAGAAAGTAAGTTATACTTCATTAAGGGACAATTTAGGTCATTTCATTAGGTTTTGAAACTAGAAATGCGTACGACATAAGCAGAAGAAAGCTGGCAGGAGCAAGGGCATTGAAGAGAGAGTAGCAGCAGTTAAGGAAACAAGAAGTGCATGTTTTGCTGTGAAGAGAAGCATTCTTTGATCTGTTTCCTCTTACTATAGTTTTGCATTTTCTAGATTTTCATATTAATAGAATCATATAGTAAGCGTACTTTTGTGTCTTGGCTTTATTCAAGTAACATAATGTTTTGAAATCTATCCATATATCAGTAGTTAATTCCTTTTTATTGGTCAGTAGCATTGCCTTTTATGGATATAGTGCAGTTTGTTTTTGTGTGGACATACGTTTTTAACTCCCTTGGGTAAACACCAAGTAGCACAATTGCTGGATTATATGCTAAGAATATTTAACTGTCTTCCAAACTGGCTATACCATTTTGCATTCCCACCAGCAATGAATGAGTTCCTGTTTGTTCCACCTCCTCCCAAACGTTTTGTGTTGTCAGTCTTCTGGATTCTAGTAGGTGTGTTGTGGTATCTCATTTTTAATTTTAATAAAGTCACCTTGGCTTATCAATTTTTCTTCCATGGATTGTGCCTTTGGTGTTGTTTTAACAAAGTTACCACCAAACCCATGGTCTTCTTGATTTTTCTCCTATGTTATCTTCTAAAAGTTTTATATTCAGGTCTATGATCCATTTTGACTTAGTTTTTGCAGAGCATGTAAAATCTGTATCTAGATTCATTTTTTTGCATGTGGACGTTCAGTTGTTCCAGCGCCTGTGGATGTTCAGTTGTTGTTGAAGAGACTATCCTTGCCTCGTTGTATTGCCTTTGCTCCTTTGTCAAGGATCAGTCAACTATATTTTTGTGGGTCTATTTCTGGACTTTCTCTTCTGCTCCATTGATCTATTTGTCTATTTTTCACCACCGCAGTCTTGATTACTGTAGCTTTACAGTAAAGTCAGATAGTGTCAGTCCTCCAATTTTGTTGGCTGTTGTATATGAAATGTCTTTCTCTGTCTCCTGTTATAGCCTTTGTTTTAAAGTCTATTTTGTCTAGTATAAGTATCACTACCCCAGCTTTTTTTCATTTCCATTTGCATGAAATTTTTTGCATCTTTTTACTTTCAGCCTCTGTGTGTCTTTTCATCTGAAGTGGATCTCATCATAGGCAGCATATGTAAGGGTCTTGTTTTCTTTTCTGTTCAGCTACTCTTTGTCTTTTGATTGGAGCACTTAATTCATTTACATTCAAAGTAATTATTGATAGATATGATAGATATGTAGTTATTGCCATTTCATTATTCATATATTTTCTTTTTTTATTCATATATTTTCTCCTCCTCCTCCTCCTCACCACTCCTTTTTCTTCCCTTTCTCCTTTTTCCTCATCCCTTGAACATTTCTTATAATACTGGTTTGGTGGTGATGAGCTCCTTCAGTTTTTTTTTGTCTGGAAGCTTGTATACATTAATTTGAAAAATAAGTCTCATAAAAATCTCTTAAAATATAAATTTAGTTTGAAATGCCTTATGGGGTTTGCTTTTAAGGAAAGCATCAGCAAGTTTTAAAAATAAAAATAAGTTTGAGAAATACTTGGCAAGATGCCTAACAAGCTCTATTTTATCTGCTTTATATGAATTTTTGCATATTTTGGTAGATTTATTTGCCTAACATAAACAGAATTTAAATAGATTATCAAAGCTATCTTTAAACTGATCATTAAAGTATATACATTATATGTACTTTTATAATGTACATGCATGTACTTTTATAAAGCACATTAATATCAAATTTTTTATTATTAAAGTTTAAACATATGCAGAACAAAAGGAATAGTATAATGAACTTCTGTGTAACAACCACCCAGGTTCATCAATGATCAACATTTTCCCAATCTTATTTCATTTATCCTTCCTCTTTTTTTCCGTAGGGTATTATAAAGTAAACCCCAGACAACAATATTAATAACAATTAATATCATTCTCTACACCAATAATTTAAAAATTTCCTCAGTCGTGAGATTAGCAACATTTCTAACATAACAGGCTGAATCCTTACACAAACTGATGAGTGAAAAATGTTCAGAAGGGGTAACATAGAGCTGGGCTGAGGGTTCACACTTATTCTAGCTCCTTCATAAACTACAGAAATAACATTCAAGACTTAAGAATCCTTACTCTACAATTCCTGCGAGAGCAACCCAATGATGCTTGGGTGTATCATATGCACTTGGTCCCTGTGGGGGGCGATGATGGTAAGGTGCAGATGACAGGCTGAGTAACACACTCAGCGACACTGCCGCTGGATAGGGTTCCCTGGGAAACCCACTCCCAGCTCTGACCAGGATATAGGAGGCTTTTAGGAAGTGCCATTGAGATCAACACACATGGAAAGGAAGCAGAAGGATAGAAGCAGGATTAGATGGAGGGAGAAGTTAAGCTGGTAAGCAGTCTCAACACAGGTCTCAGCAAACCCAGTGGCAAATTCTGGTCAGAAATGATGGACCTTCTGATTAGTCCCTGGAGGCAGGTCACCCTGGAATAGGGTGGACAGTGGGTCAGGAGGCTGTCTTCAGCCAGGGCAATCCCCATAGAGGCTGACAACAGATAGCTTTCCAGCAGCAGCATTCCTAGCAGCTTGGAGAATAAATCCTTCCTTCCTGAAGTGGAATCTGGGCAGCACATCAAAACATCCACTCCAGACACTTTTTAGCAGGAAAATCTGTTCTTTCATTTTAAGTTGTTCCTAGGTAGGAAACTTATTAAATGCTTTGTGTACCCAGTATTTTATATACATGATCTTTAATCTTCACACCAAGTTTGTAAAATAGCTTTATTATTTTCAAGGTGAGGAATCGGAGAGGGTACACAGCTTGTCCAAGGTTACACAGTTGGTATATGTGGAAGAATTGAGATTTCAACCAAATTCTGTCCGACTTCCCTGTTCTTCCCACCAGCGCAGTTTCTCACTACACTACTGTGTTTATGCATCGGTGATTAGAGCTCTCATACAGCACACCCATGATTCCTTCCCTGACGTTTGTGTCTACCAGTAAGGTTAGCAATGTGTGTTTTTAAAATTTAAAGTCGTGTTTATTTAAGGCCTTCTAAATTTATTTGAAATTCAAGTGAAATGACAGGTTGGAACACCTTCCCTGTACTTCTTTAGAGCTCTATTGAAACTGTGAGGTAAAAAAAAAAAAAATTACCAAATTCATATTAATGTCTCTATGATGATTTCTCTTTTGGATTTGCTGCGCTTTGGAGAAGAGGCACTAGATAATAAGTATGAATCATTGTAACCATTATTCCTAGCCTTTTTAGCTACTGAATGGGAAGCTGAGTCCTATTCATAACTCCTCCAGTATACCTCCATAAGTGATCTAGGGAAAGCCACTTAACCCACTGTGAATGCTTTAATTTCTTTACTTGAAAATGGCTGTAATGATATCCACCTTTCTCTTACTTTAAATGACAATTACAAGGATAGGTTAGATGCTTTGTGAATGCTTTGAAACAAATACTTAAGAACATGATGTTTCTTAACACTTCCTATTAGCTAATCAAATTTGTTAATTATAATTCCTCTATTAATTTTCTTAGAGACTATCAGAATCTATAGAAATATATTGCGAATAACTTTATAAGCAAACTCATTAATACATTATTGGGCATTTTTGTTAGCAGCCAGATGCACTGATTGAATTTGAACATTAGAAAGGCATTTGACAGGTATGTTAAGCAAAATAACCTTCAAAAATACCTACATCATAATCTCCCAAAGGCGAAATATTATCTTACATGACCAGAGAAACTTTGCAAATGTGATTAGGCTAAGGATTTTGAGATGGGAATATTATCGTGGGTAATCTAGGGAAGCCCATTGGAATCACAAATGTTCTTATAAAAAGGAGATAGAAATATCAGAATAGGAGAAAGATTTGAAGATGCTGTGCTGCTGGCTCTGAAGGTAGAGAAAGGGACCATGAGCCAAACAGTGTAGTTCACCTCTAGATGCTGGAAAAGGCAAGAAAGTAGATTCTCCCAGAGCCTCCAGAAAGAATGCAGCCCTGAAGACACTGTGAGTTTAGTCTAGCAAGAGTTCTGACATACAGACTATAAAATAGTAAATTTCTGGAGTGTTTTTTACCAATAAATTGTAGTAATTTGTTACAGCAGCAATAGGAAAGTAATGCAACAAGACTATCATTTCATTTAAGCACAGTATCTTGGTCCATATGAAATAATAAGTTGTTCTTGTTGTCAAGTCTGAGAGCTCTATACCTGGAAGATGGTGGTGTGTGTGTGCGTGCTTGCGTGTATGCGTGTGTGCGTGCGTGTGTGCGCGCATGCGCGCATCAGGTTGCCTCCACTGCCTCTGTCCATTTTGGGGTTAAGTGCAGTCAAAGTTGGCAAGCTCTTTCCTAGAAAGTTTGTCTGATTACCACTTCTCGGTCAGTTAAATTGTAGGGTATGAGCTGCTATGCTCCTCTACGAATGTCTCAGGAAAGCCTTCTCATTGAGATTTCTGTTCCACTTAGACCACAGGATGACAGGCTGCCCTTTAGTGTTATCGTCTTGGTCTTGATGTTTCATCTACTCTGAGTGTCTGATGGAGATGTCTCTTCCTGCTTTGAACATCTCCTGTTGCTTCATGATAAGAATCCTCTAGCGACCTCTTTATCTTCTTTCTTTGGATCAGCTCTACTACCAATATCCTCTGTTTCTAAACCAAGGCTATTTAGCACCACTGAAGAAAATCATACAACTACATGGGTATATTTTAGGAAAACTTTATCAAGTACAACCAGGTGTGTGTTTTGTAGAGAGTGTGTGTGTGTGTGATGTGTGTGTGTGTGTGTGTGTATCATAATGTGAGAATGGGGAGTGAGATAGTAATTTTCTTCTTAGCTCAAAGGGATTTATACATATAAAAGGATTTTCAGATATAATTAAGTGCCCTAAACAGTTGACTTTAAGTTGAAAGAGAGAGTTTATTGGATGAGCTTGACTTAATCAAGTGAGTCCTTTAGAGAGAAATGGTCTCCTCCTGGCCTAGAAGAAAGAAAAGAGTTATGTTGTAGATTGCCTTGGACTAGGAGAGAGGCAGCCTATAGACACTGAGAGGCTCAGTCCTATGGCTGCAAGGGACTGAATTCTTCCAATGACTCGAATGAGCTTGGAAGGAAACCTTAAGCTCTAAATGAGAATCATAGGGACTATAGCCCACACTTTGAATGCAGCCTTGGAGACCCTGAGCAGAAGGCTGATCTAAGCCATGCCCAGACTCCTGAGTCACAAAAACTAGGAAAAAATAACTGGGTGTTGTTTTAAGCTGATTACATTATGGAGTAAGAGAAAGATAATACAGAAATAAAGGAAGATAGAAAGGAAAGAAGGGAGGGAAGGAAGGAGAAAGAGGAAGGAAGGGAGGGAGGAAGATGGAGATATATTATCAACAAAGTGTGATTTAGCAAATTCCATTGGTTTTCATGAATACCTGTTTATTTACTAAGACCTCAAACTCCATCTGCTTAACTCAAGGAATTTTGGCAGGGACTGATCTCAAACTTCCTACTCTTTTTGCCTCAATTTCTATTTTAAAAATTAGAATAAAGATTTGCCTATCTCTAGTCTTCTGTCATCCATCACACTCACTGTGATTTCTGAAGAATTACAGAAGATATTCACAATCAGTATATGTAAGTTATTTTAGTGCCCTGAGGTGTAGTATATGTTGGCTGGAGTCTTGAACTTCATTCACATGGGTCGATGCTCTTTAACTACTGTATGACCATCTTGAGTTTCAATTTCTTCTTTATGTTAAATAATATTCTATTTCCAGTTTGAAGATCATTCTTCTTGTTGGAATAAGTAGAAGCAAAATTGGATATAGTTGATTCTGCATGCTTGCTGTCATTTGTTAAAATCAGTTTTTTTCTTTCCTCTCATTTTCCTTGGGTGAAGAATACCTGGGAGTGAGAAATGTCAGGTGGATATACCCTAATTCTTTTTTATTTTTAAACAGTTTTCTTGAGGTATAATGTACTGTCATAAATTCACTTATTTAAATGTACAGTTTGATTATTTTGTAAATGTGTAATCATTACAATCCCATTTTAGAACAATTCTATCACTGCACAAGCTCCCTCACTCTTTACTCTATTAGTTACATTTGACAAATTCTTCTATCACTTAGTTTCCAGTTTAGTAAATTCTATTCTTTTTATGACTGTTTTGTTATTTTGTTTTTCTGACCTCACTGGCTTTTTCTTCTGATTTCCATTTTTCTCTCAAGCCTTTCAGCATGAGTTTTAACCCAGGATGTAGTAATTGGATCACTTTTGACCTCAGCAAACCATCAAATTAAAATAAAATTACTTTGTCCACTCAGTATAATTAGTATAAGCCTTTCCTGTTCTTATAGCTATGAATATAACTAAGATAACAATGACTTTTGTCATTCTTAATATTTTTACATCAGTTTTATAAATAATACAAAGTTTTCAAAAGGTTGAGTGAAATAGTCTAATTTGGAAGACAGAACATAAGATTGAACTGTGTTTTCAGAATATTTTGTAATAAAACAATCTTACATTACCTCTATTTCACCTCCTCATAGTAATCCTACCATAAATAAATTGCTGAAAATTTACATATGATTTTTCTTAAAAAAGACATTTGACTATGTGGTAGTATCTTTTTAGTTAAAAAAATTTTTCTAAATAAAAATTTCCTCTTACTATGGCCAATAAATATGGGTTTTTATGTCTTTTAAATTTATTTTGAAATTTGCATATTATATTACTCAGTTTGGATATGGGCATCTTACAACCTATTCTGTGAACTAAAATCTCAGTACTATGGGGCAAAAAGAGAAAAAGAAATAGTCAACTGGAACTGAAGGGTATTTTAAGCAAGGACTGACGGATTTTAGTTGACAGTCATGACACATTTATGAATAATATCTGGTAAAAAGACATGGGTAAATTGCTGCCTATTAATGATCTTCTCTAAGCACCATCCTCACCTTTACTTTCCCACTATTATATCTCCTTATGTGTTCCCACAGCAATTCATCGTTACGCTCATCACAGTTGGAATTATTTATTTAGTGTTTACAGTTCTGGCTAGACAATTTTATTCCCTACACCAATGCACCTGGCATATAATAGGAACCCAATAATATTTGTAGAATGAATATTTTTCCAACTTTTCATGATCAGATGTCCGTATCCCTAGTATGTATGGGAGCTAATAATTGTTGAATGGCTGGTCAAAAGAATGAATAAGTTTAGCAAGAAGTCAAAGAGCACTATCTTTTCCAGAATACTCCATTTTCTGTATTTTTCTTTTCACATGTCTACTACCCTCTCTTCTTCTGGCTCCAAAATTTCTTCTTTGGAGAGTATTGTGAGTACATTGCTTTACTAATGTCAACCCTCCAATAATATTTATGTTTTTATAGAAGTTACTATCTCAAAGATATATCATTAATGATAAAATTCTATATACTTATCAGAGATGGAAAAGGTATTTTGTGGAATGGAGGGAGGATTCCCTATATTCCCTAAAAACACATTCTTAGTTTTGCCTCTTCCCCTCTTTCTTCCTTCTTTATTCCCACATATATTTTTTGAGCATCTAATGTGCTAAACTGTTGGGAATTAGAAAGCAAAACGATGTGAGGGAAAGAGAAAGTGGCATCTGTTGGAGAACCTTTCAAGAAGGGGCAGAATAGTTTGGATTTGATATTTTATGCCAGGGAAATACTGTCCTCTTCAGCTAGAGGGTGATAGCAAAATGCCTAGAAGCTATTTAGCCAAAGTCAATGGAACAAGTTCTGATGATGTGCTTATTATATTTGGTGTTTACTTTTTAGAAGATAAAACAAAAGTTAGAGAAAGATAGGTCAGTTGTTTTAGCTAAACAACAGAAAATTTAGTATTGTTCTGCAATGGGCAGCACGATCAGTCTGATACTTTTATTCGATTAGTTAAGGCAAATTTTGTTGCTGTTAATACATTCATAATTTATATCATTTAACTATGATTTTTGTTTTAGCTCTTTGCAGTACAGGAAAACATTAGAGAAGGCCATAAGATTATAAACAAACAAAAAAAAAGTCCCCTACAAACACTTTTGCAATTTATAATTTCTTATTTACTTTACATGAAGGTATCCACTGGAATAAATGTAGAATAACCTCTTCTGCTTTCTACTTTTTAAGTCCTGCTTCTCGAGAATGTGTTTCTGAGACATATAAATGTTAGGTTAAAGAGAATAAAAGTACTTGATATTTTACAATATTTGAATAGTGTATTTCTGATAGATTATGTACACAAAACATGAGGATTATTCATTTACTCAGTAACACTTATTTGATTCAATATACATTTAAGACTGAAATGTTGATATGTTGAACATGAAAGGCTGTCTGCTAGGGATATGCTTTCAGAGTTAGTCACTACCTACCCCCTATAGAGGCTTTAAACAGGTTAGAGTCAGCTCCCAGCCAGAACTATTGCTCGATTGTAGAGTCAAAGCTAGAATTTCAGCCCCTAATTGCGTTTTGGGCCTGGAGCCCCATGATTGTACACAGCCCCTTTGGATGTTTAAGTTTTCATGTTCTTCCTGTTTCTTTTTTTTATGAAATGGGAGTTGGGTCATCTCTTCTGGGCAGAAAGATAAACTTCTTAAGGTAAGATCTCATATTTTATATAAAAATAAAATAAAAAGTAAAATGAATGATTGAACAGTACCAGGCATTCTTCATGTGTTATATCACATAACCCTCATGAGAGTCCTTTGATGCAAATGTTATTATACAAAGTTTAATGATTAAGAAATAATGTTGAGCATTTAAGTGACTTGCTTAAAGTAAAAAAGCTAGAAAGCAAATGGGCAAATGCAGATGCAAGAATACCTGCCTTTGGTTTTGTTCTATCATCAGGCAGCAAACAACCTTTAACAGTCCACTTACGCCTTTGTCTGTGAATAGTACAGTTAACTAAAAAACAACCAAAACCCGTCCATCCTCACAAGGTGCCCACAGACGAGCACAGTGAGAGAAAGGCTTGAAGTTGATTATTTGAATAATTCAAGGGAATATTTTCTTTACTTCATTTCCCCTTTTAAGTTGTTTATATCCTTAAGGGGGAAAAAAATCAAGAAATAAAAGACAGAAAAATTTCTGGCCTTGCTTTAGTCCCTTGTGAAATAAAGGAATCAATAAATGTTGGTTGAATGTTGGATATATTTGCTGTACTCCACCAGAACTTAAGCATGTGATATAACACTGTAATTGGGAAGGAGGAAAGAAAATCAAGTCCAGTTGCTTTTTCAGATGTACAAGTCAGGCTACCCCAGTGCCTAGAGTAAGCTGTTTCTGTCCTATGAAAGAATCAAGTAATTAAAATGTCCTAAGTCTAACCAATGTACTGTATACTCGAAACTTATTAAAATAAATAAATAAATAAATTTAAATAAAAACTAAAACAAACAAACAAAAAAACATCCTGTGCAATTAACAGTATCATAAGAGTACCTCAATAGCTCTTTGAAGTACAGTTACCTTCTCTCTCACTTCCAATAAGTTCACCCGATGATAAATGCAGCCACATAACCAAAGAGAATCAGATAATTTAGCTAAGGCTCAAAGGAGAGCCATAAGTATAAACACATAATTAGAAAGTACTTTGCAGAGGAAGGGTTAAAATAGCAGGCTTTTTCAGCCTGAGGAAGAAAACACAGAGGGCTTTTGAAAGAGTATTTTTGAAAATTGTAAAAGACTTTGTGCAGTAGAAAGTTTACCAGCATGGGCCCATAGTGCATCAAAATCAGATGTGGAACTTTCCAAAAATACAGATGCTTAGTTTCCACCTCACCCCAGAGCTCCTGAATTAGAATTTCAGTGGGGGTAGAGGGTGGGTGGGGCTCAGACTCTAAGCTTTTTAAAAGCTTCCTGATGTTCCAGACTCACAGCTAGTGTTGGGAACAATTGCTCTTGTCACTTAGTCTCCCATCACGACTGATTAAGTATGTGGGTGTTTTTGACTTCTTATATTCCAGGGTCTCTCATCATAAAATGCTCAGTACAGCTTGTAGGCAGTGGTAATCAAGCTTTCCTAAAAGGAAGCTCATACTGTGTTCCAGGAGTGGTATTAGATCTTTTACACAGGATATTTTATTTCATTCTCAACATCCTTTTGAGAAAGATATCACCATCTCTATTTTACAAATGAAGAAAAGAAGCTCACGGGGCCTCAATGATTTGCCACACGTAATAAAACACAGTAACCAGGATTTAGATCCAAGACTGTTCAAAAGCTGCTCCGGAAAATGGATATAAAAATCTAAGGCAGATTGGAATAAAAACCAACCAGACTTAATGTTACTGATACCAGAATTGAGGAGGGAAAATTGAAATAATTGATAACTGACATAATTTACTGATTTCAATATTTGTTCATGGCAATAAACCATATACTCATTTACATTTATTTAGATACAGCCATGTAGTGGGTGGCACAGTCCAACACAAAGCAGTGGGGAAGGATTTGCTTTTTTTTTTTCTCATAACACTTTGAATTTTATAGTCATTCTTTTTTTTTTTTTTTTCTTTTTTGAAATGGTGGCAGCATCTTCAGTTTAAATGGTCAAATCTTGATCCCCAATGAAATCTTCATCTTATTTTTCTTTTTATGTCATTTCATCTTGGTCTTGCTAATGCCACAGACTCCTCCTGTGCTTACTAGACTGATAATTTAATTTTAACATCTCTTGTTAGCTTGGGTGTCCCATATTGGTCTTCTTTTTTTTTATTAGGAGGTTGGACTACATGTTTAGACTTCCAAAAAAAGGTGAATTCATGCCAAGAGACTTCTTTTGACCTGGCTTCCATGTCTGCTACAGTCACCATTAGCTATTTTTTTATTACTCACATACACTCCATCTATAGAAATACACTGAGGAATAATCACTTTATATAATGCTTTTGATTAATTAACTACATCTTTTGCAATTTTCTTGAGACTAAGGCCTATATACTATAACTGCTCTTGGATATACACTTTAGTGATATATTTATCCTATCAGTGCTGTGCTTTTTCTTAAAGGGTATGTCGGCATTATTGCTTTTAATATGCTTATCTATTAGTGAATTATTGAAGGCTGTGCTGTTTAGGTGTGGGAATCTGGCAATAAGTTTGGTTCTTGTTACCAGTTACAGTATTTAACTTTTTGACTATTGCAGTGTAGGTTCATATCCTACTCAATGTTCTTTTAGTTTTTGAGAGTTTTGCTATTTTAATTTTTAATATTCAGGCTTCAGGAACATAATATAGATTTTTGAAGAAATCCATCTGTAATATTTGAGCTCTGCCTAAGGAGTTATTTTACATGGATTCTTAACTGAATTTTTAAGTATCTTATTTTTTCTCATAAGCCAAAGCTGAGGTCAATAATCACTTACACAGTTCAATTGTCCATATGTAGCTTCGAAAATAAATGTCTTCGTGTTCATAAACTTGGAAAGAAAAGCTGTAAGTTGTTGAAAAAAAGTCTGTTATAGACTCTTAAACAGAGACAGCTGCTGCTTTGTTTTTATTTTTGTTTTCTGACTGAAATTTACCTTCAGAAAGGAAAATGTACATTTCAGGATAATATAATTCTGTTGATTCTGTTGCATATATGAGTGAGACTCAGGTCACTGTTCCAGAGACAATCAAAACAACTCAGGGATTCTAAATATTGTGGGGAAAAAAGTTAATTCTTTCACAAAACTGTGTGGGCATTCTAAAACGATTATCTTTAATAAATTATATGATTTTTATAGGGAGATATTGTTTTCTGGTATGAATACAGTATAATTCTTAAGATCTAAACTTTAATAGTTCTTTCATGGTTTGGGCAAGAAAAGCACATTTTGCTCATATCAGGTGAATATACTACATTAGATTCCTTTAATAATCCAATAATGCCAAACTGCTTCCTATTACTATTTGTTTATTTTTTTTAGATTCCACATATAATTGAGATTATGCAGTATGTGTTTTTCTCTAACTTATTTCACTAAGCATATTGCCCTCAAAGTTTATCTATCTTGCAAATGACAGGATTTCCTTTTTTTATACACCTCATACATATTATATATATATATATGTTAAATTATATTAAATTAAATATAATAATATATATAATATATATTAAATTAATTAAACAAGGAGGCTATTAGACTGAAGGGCTCTAATAACCTGGCAGGCTACATAAGCAAACCAAAATCTAAACCGTAAATGCCCAAATATTATGAAATTCAAAACTGAGGACAACCAATTACAAACAACCAACTAGGCTTTAAGCTATAGCAAATCAATAATTTCCTTATTCTTAAAAGTCTTTCTTTAGTATTTTAGTATTTCTTTTAGGGCAGATCTACTAGCAACAAATTCAATTTTTGTTTATCTGGGAATGCCTTAATTTATCCTTCATTTCTGAAGGATAGTTTTGCTGAGCATAAAATTCTTGGTTAACATTCTTTTTCTACAGCATTTTGAATATTTTTAAATGCCTTCTGAAAAGTTAGCTGTTAATAATTTTTCTCTTACTGTGGTCATATTTCTTTCTTTATCTTTGTTATTTAACAGTTTGACTATGTGTCCATGTGCGGATTTCTTTGAATTTATCCTACTTGGAGTTTGTTATTTTGATGTATAGATTAATGTTTTTTTCATCAAATTTGGGAAGTTTCTGGCCATTTTTTATTTAGATATTATTTCCATACTTTCTCTCCTTCCTCTGGAATTCCCAGAATGTATATATTGGCATACTTGTTGGTGTCGTATGGTACTTTAATGCTCTGTTACTTGTATTCTTTTTTTTTTCTTTCAGTTTCTCAGACTGGAAAATTTTAACTGACCACTATTCAAGTTTGCTGATTCATTCTTCTGCCAGCTTAAATCTATTTTTTCGTTATTCTAGCAAATGTTTTCTATAGTTATTATAATGTACAACTCAGAATTTTTATTTTGTTCCATTTTTATAATTTATATCTATTGGTATTGATATTCTCTATTTTTCTTTAACATCTATTCTCTTTAATTTTTAGACATGGTTCATTTAGTTATTTGAACATATTTTTAAAGTCTTTGTCTACTAAATTCAAAATTTGTATTTCTTGAGGGACAGTTTCTATTGATTTTTTCCTCTATTATGGGCCACAGTTTTCTGTATTGTAATTTTTGTTGAAAATTGGACACTTGAAATAACATAAAATGGTAACTCTGAAAATCAGATTTCTGTCTTCTCAGGGTTTTTGTTGTTGCTGCTGATGTTTGTTTAGTGACTTTCTTGGATTAATTCTGTCAAGTCTGAATTTTTTGTTTGTTTATTTGTTTTTGACCACTAAAGTGTCTGCTTGGTTACCTTAATGGTTACTTTATGATTTGACAGAGATTTCCTTAAATACTTTGAAACAATAAGTCTCTTTATACCAGAGACTCTGTATGTTGAGACATGTCTTTAAGTTCTAGCAGTTTACATATTTGCCTTAGCCTTCACCACCTCCTTATACAGAGCTTCAAGTTAAACCAGCGGTGAGAGATTAGACTCTTTTCAGATCTTTCCTAAGTGTGCACACAGTCTTGCACATGTACGTGATCTTTTTGGTCCACAACCTATGTTGAAGCTTTTCAAAGACCCATGTATTTTTAGACATCCTTTTGTTTGCTCCTACTAGTATCACTGACTCTGGAAACTGTGATGTTGAACAGCTGCAACATTAAACAATTGTTGCTGATTCATTTTAACAAACCTCTAGAGAGTAAAGCCTTTCCCACTGAGTGAGCTCTGCATCAGTCAAATAAAAACAAACCCTGTAAATGGGCCTTTTCAAGGAGGCTGCTGAACATGTTAAATCTTGAGAATTCTGTAGGTGTGAAAATGTTTGCCGTGCTCCAAACTCATTCATACCACTCCCCTCACCCGCACAGTGGTTCCTAGGCTGCTGTTTTTAAGATTAACCATTACTGTGAAGCTGCTAGTTTTCTCCCACAATGCTCACTATTTTAACAAAGATTCTGCTGATTTTCTGAAATATATTCTACACAGATTGTTATAAACCTTTGGTTAATTTTTAGAGTCCTGAAAAAGTTGAATTTGACATTTTTTTGTGAGTGTTTCAGAGATTTTTATATTTTTTCAGAAGTGCTTTTTCACATCTTTTTAAAAAGGTGGAGAATAAGTCATGTTCAAATTCAGTGTTAAGTTGAACCAATAAGCAGCTGAACTCAGATGAAGCAGATTGCTGCCACAGAGTTGACTGAAAAGTAACACAAAGTAGTTTTGAATTAAAAAAAGTAACAGAAAGTAGTTCTAGAAGGTACTTGGACCAGTTAGAGTTCTTGGACCATGAACAATGTGAATAATGTCTATTATTCTAATGGTTGTGATAGGATGAAACAAAGCTGTATGAGAAGGGAGATGAGTTCAGAGGCAGCAGCAATAATCTAATTGTGTGATGCTGAAGACTCGCTTAACTTGGCAGCTACGGATGTAGAAATACAAGGATGAATCAATCATGAGACTTGGTGATAGACTGGATATGAGGAATAAAGGAATAGAGGAGTTTCAAAAGATATGAATGTTGCTGCTATCCTTTGCAGATAATGTAAAAGCAGACATGTGGGAAATTTTTATTTTGATATCTTAGAGATTCCTTCATTTAACAGTGTTCTTCTTAAGCTCTTTGGAGACATGTGATCATAAAGATTAAATAAATAGGTGTTGGTTATTAAAGCCAGGATTTTATGCTATCAAAAGCTAAATATCAACAGGCCTCCTAAATCACATTAATTTAGAAAAAGAAGAAGAAAAGGAAAATTTTTTTTAAGTCTGAAGTTATGCCAAGATTTTTATGTTAATTTTCTGACGTGATTCTCTGAGAAAGCAGATAAGAATGCTATGGTTTTGTATTAATGGGATTTAATTGTGTGTAGAAACTGTAGTTTCTCAACCTTGAATGTGTATTCATAGTGTATCTTCCATAAATAAAAGGGTCCTGGGTTCAAACACTGCTTATTACTTAGAACACAATGTTTTTCTATCAGCATGTGGATTCATAATTATTTTTCAAATGATTTCTCTCTTTTATTTTTCCATAGTCTTTGAGAAGAGAATGCAATATAAGAAAAATGAGGTGATTATCAGTGAGATGATTACCCTAATTCATGTAATTGAGAAATGTTAATTCCTATCTGGGATCAAAGTCAGATTTCTGAACTCCTCCTAACCTACAAACATTTCTCATTCAATTGTTTACTTCTGTATGTAATTCTAACTAGGCTGAACCTGGAGACAGCAGTACATATTTCCACATTGCCATTCCACCATAATCTTCAGCATTTTAATAAATTATAATATTCATCAATGTTTGTTCTTTTCAAGGCATTAAATCACTTTTACCTTTATTTAAAAGCTAAAACAACAAGACTCAATTATGGTATTATCTTTCTTGTCTCTGTGCTTTGAGAAGTATATGATTATAAAAGTTTTCTTATAATTCATGTTTCTGTTAAGATAGCACAGGAATGGGAAGGCTTTGAGAGGCCATTCAGGTTGTTTTCCCTATTAAGACTTAATTTTTCTTGACCTTGATTATTTACGTTATTTATTCATACTTTTGTTATTTCATTAACTTAACCATTTAATGTAAATAAACAATTTTTGAGAAGCTATTCTGGGCAAGAATTGTACTGTGTCGTATTCTATGAAGCATACAAAGAAGCACTGTATGTATCATTTGCCCTCTAGGAAGAAGAAGTAGCTAACAATAAAAATATTAGTATGAATATAGGGCCTGGAAGTCTAGTGTGTTATGAAATATTCAACTATCGATACAGAATATTAATGTTGTTTTTGGATTCAGAGAAGAAGGAAAGCCATGTGGGCAAGAGTAGTTTTTAAATGCTTCATTGACTAAGCAGAATTTGTGATTGGTTGTGGGGAAAAAAGGAGAATTTCTATAGGCCTAGAAGAGCCCCCTGATCCTCAGAAGGAATAGCAACAGCATAAGCAAAAAGATCTTCAGGAGAAATAGCTATAGCATAAGCAAAAAGACATTCAGGACTGGGGCTACTGAGTACATCAGCAGAGGATTTGTATTAATGGGGTTTAATAGTGTTATCTTTGGGGAGGCATCAGAAGCTTTAAACAATAGAATAATTATTAAAAAGTTCATAGTTTTATTCAACAAATATTTTTTGGATAATTACTTGTCCTCTGATAATACTATAATGGGGCTATAATACCTGCTTTTTAGGAATGGTATGAAGCTATAGATCTCAAACTGGGCCACTTTATGGAGGTAATGTAATGGGCTTGCAGCTTCATGTGGGCATCAAGCCTTGTCTATAGATTATATAAATAAAAATAGGTCTTTCATATCCATATCCATATTTAGTATTTTCAAATGTGCCTCAGTTTTGCTATGATTAATAAAGTAGATATTTATTTTTGCTTTTTTTGCTCGTGTATTTTGTTTTTCAAGCAACAGATCTAAAAAGTATAACTTACCTATTGGAGTTGGGTAGGGAAGGTAGGATTCTTTCTCTGCATCAATTTTCATGTAGAGAGACATTGATTAGTTTAACTGAGCATTTCTCTGCTCCTACTCACTCCTCAGGGGAGTTAATTGATTTGTAAATTTGAGAGCAGAAACTGAGCATGTGTCACCAATTTGCTTTGTGATCTTCTCACCTGCAGAGAGTATGAGTCATTAAATTTAGTAATAAAGAATCAGCTTAGGCTTGGGAGTCCTGATGCTAGTACTCTCTATCTAATTCTGGGATATAGTAGTAGGTAGCCTATATTGCCTTTCATCTAATCTACATTCTCCAGTATCTGCTCTGTCACTAACCTAGTTGACATTTTAATCTATTTGCCTAAACCTTTTGTATTATCTGTGGCTAATTACTCTCTCTGGGCCAAATCTGACTCATTGCAGGCCATATCTAGCCAAGCTTTTCCATTTACGTGTTGTATGTAGCTTTACTGCTGCAACAGCAGCAACAAGTAGTTGTAACAGAGATTATATGGACTGAAAAGTCTAAAATATTTACTATCTGGCCCTTTACAGAAAAGATTTGTCAGCCCTTGGATTCTCATTTATAATTTGGGCAGGGAAGTCATTTATTGTATTCTCTAAATTCCCAACATTATCATATAAAGATTTGTTAAAATTTTTACTTTAAAAACATGTTTATTATTCAAAACGGTAGAAATCCTTGGTGTAAAAATGACATGGATTTAGGGATGGGAGTTTGGAGGGTATTCAAGTAACATACGTATGAGCCAAGGGAATTAGAACTAGTCTGGTAGTTATAGAAAAGTAATACTGGGTTTAGTAGTTGTTATGAAGTGCAAATTTTATAGAAGTTGATGACTACTACTTTACGGTAACAATAAGCATGATGGAACAAGAGAAAGCAAAATGTCTTTAAGAGTTCAAGCCTAGGTGACTGGGTGAATATCCTGGGAACAGTTTATAATGTATTTCTCACTCTTCCTGTCTGCCTTGCCTCTGACCCTTCAAGTCACACATTCACTAACATCAGCATTAAAGGTTCATGCCTAGTTACAATAGTCGCTTAGGACCACTCAGTATTACCAACCCTGAAGGTTTGTCTTTGCAACTTCAATATCGACCCAACATTTTGTTTTTACAAACTTGATGATGTCTTTGGTCTTTCCAATATTTAAGTTAAATCTCAGTATTTTTTAAAAATAATTTTTTATTTTTCAATTACAGTTGACATATAATATTATATTAGTTTCAGGTGTACAACTTAGTGTATGACATTTATATAACTTATGAAGTGATCCCCCTGATAAATCTAGTACCCATCTGACACCATACTTAGCTATTATAATATTATTTTCTATATTTCTTATGCTGTACTTTATTTCCCCATGACTGTTTTCTAACCATCAATTTGTCCTTCTTAATCCTTTTCCCTTTTTCATCCATGCCCCAACCTCTCCCCAATCTGTAAACCATCAAAATGTTCTCAGTATCTGAGATTGTTTCTTTTTTGTTCATTTATTTTGTTTTGTTTGTTTGTTTTTTAGATTCCACATGTAAATTAAATCATATGGTATTTGTCTTTCTCTGATTTATTTTACTTAGCACAATACCTTCTAGGTTCATTCACATTGTTGCAGATGACAAGATTTCATTTTATTATGGCTGAATAATATTTCATTATATTTGGTACCACTTGTTTAGTCATTCATTTGGTGATGGACACTTAGGTTGCTTCCATATTTTGACTATTGTAAATAATGCTGCAATGAAAATATGATACACATGTCCCTTTGATGTAGTGTTTGGATTTCTTTGGATAAACACCCAGAAATGGAATTGCTGGGTCCTTCTTTGTCTCTAGTTATAGCCTGTTTTAAAGTCTATTTGTCTAGTATAAGAATGCCAGCTCAGTTTTTTTCTTTTGCATTTGTATTTTCATAAAATGTCTTTTTCCTTCTCTTTCAGTCTGTGTGTATCTTTTGATATGATGCAAGTCTCTTGTAGGCAGCATATTCAAGGATCTTGTTTTCTTATCCATTAAGCCACCCTATGTCTTTTGATTGGAGTATTTAATCTACTTACGTTTAAAGTAATTGTTACTAGATATGTAGTTATTGTCATTTTATTATTCATAGTTTCGATTTTTCTTCTTCTTCTTAAAGAAGTCCTTTGAACATTTCTTATACTGGTTTGGTTGTGATGGACTCCTTCAGCTTTTTCTTGTCTGGGAAGCTCTTTGTCTGTCTTTTGATAGATGGTAGCTTTGCTGGGTAGAGTAATCTTAATTGTAGGTCACTGCTTTTCATCTCTTTGACTATGTCATGCCAATCCCTTCTGGCCTGAAAAATTTCTGTTGAGAAATCAGCTAACAGTCTTATGCGAACTCTCTTATAGAAAACGAAATGCTTTTCTCTTGCTGCTTTTAAGATTCTCTCTTTGTTTTTAACCTCTGACATTTAAATTATGATGTGTCTTAGTGTGGGCCTGTTTGAGTTCACCTTGTTTTAGACTCTCTGTGCTTCCTGGGCCTGTATGTCTATTTTCTTCACCAGGTTAGGGAAGTTTTCTGTCATTAGTTCTTGAAATAGGTTTTCAATTCCTTGCTAACTCTACTCTTCCCTTCCCTTCTCTTTCTGATACCCCTATGATACAAATGTTGGTATGCTTGTTGTTGACCCAGAGGCCCCTAAAACTGTCCTCATTTTTTTAGATTCTTTTTTCTTGTTGCTGTTCTCTGCTACTTTCTCTTCCAAATTGCTGACTGGACCCTCTGCTTCATCTAATCTACTGTTGATTCCTTGTACTGTATTCTTTATTTCATTATTGTGTCCTTTATTTCTGACTGGTTCTTTTTTGTTTTCTCTCTCCATTTCTGTTTTCCATCTCTTTTTTAAAGTTCTCACTGAGCTCATCTACTTTTCCACTTAAATTAATTGAGCATCTTTATAACCAGTATTTTGAACTTTGCATCTGGTAGATTGCTTGTCTCCATTTTGTTTAGTCCTTTTTCTGGAGTTTTGTTCTCTTCTTGCATTTGAGACATATTTCTTTGTCTCCCCATTTTGGCTTCCTCCCTGTGTTTCTTTTTACTTATTAGGTAGAGCTGCTTATTTACTTATTTGGTAGAGTGACCTTATATAGTAGGTGTCCTGTGTGACCTGAGGTGGGTGCTCCAGGTGTGTCCCTTGTGTGGCTTGTATGTGCCTTTCCTTTGTAGTTGAGTTTTCGTTGCTGTTTATACATCAGTGGGAGGGACTGACCCTCAGGCTGATTGATTGTGAGGACTGGCTGTGACTACAGTGGAAGAGCTGTTGTGCAGGGGCTGACCCCATGGAGTAGGATTCACTTTAGCAGGGCTCTGGTGCCTGCTGAGTCTGCTCATTGAGTGTGTTATCTGTGGAGGTGGTTGGGTGGCGCTTTGGTATAGTCTAAAGTTGATCGATGGGTGTGTTAGTTCTGGGGCCTCTTGGAAGAGGCTCTGTTGCAGGCCAAGTACACTTGTTGCCTATTCCCTGCCTTAGGACCACTTGATATGAGCTACAAAGTAATCTGCAGATGGTTGCCACTTATGCTGGGCTGGGAGCTTCCTGGGAGAGGCTAAGCTGTAAATTGAGACTGGCTGATGCTAGTGCCAAACTTGGGGCTGCTTAGCAAGAGGTATGGGGCATGCATGCAATAGAGGCCCGTTGCTGCTTGTTTGGGGTTTGTGAACATTTGAGAGATTTTAGGAAAGTCCATAGCATGAGCCAAGACAAGCTATTTGTATGGAAAAGCCACTGGAAGCAACTTGGGTGAGCCCACAAGTTGGGTAGGTTGGGGTCTCAGAAAGTCACCAGGGCAGAGTCAGCAGTGTTGGTTAGGTTGAAGAGAGTCAGATATGACATCTACCTGTGTGTGCAGGCTGGATGGAGGGAGTGCCCAACAAAGGAACGATGGTTTTTGCCAGCACTTCTGTCTGGGAGAAAGTTGCCTCTCTAGCCCTTGCCCTGAATCAAGACAATTCAGTTCCTTCCTGTATGTCCTCAGTGCCTTTCAAGTTTTTGTCCCAGCTCTGGAGCTCAGAGTGAGTGAGTCCATCTGTGAGCAAGGTCGTGCACAGGCTCTTTAGGAGGAACGCCTGGCACAAGCTCTCCTCCATCTCACTCAGCCACACTCTCCACTGGTTTTCACAGCCAAAAGTTGCGAGGGCTTCTCCTCCTAAACTGGGGTCCTGTTGTGGGGCTATGACCCCTCGATCCTCAGTGGAAACTTCCATGGCCAAGATTTCTCTCGATTTTCAACCTCCTCATGTAGGTGTGGGGCCAACCCATCCTGCTCAGCCCCTCCTACCAGTCTTGACCTTGTTTATTTGTATGTCCTTAATTGTAGGACTTCTGTTCAGCTATATACTTCAGATGATTTTCAGTGATGGTTGTTCTGTAGTTTAGTTTTAATTATGATGTGGTCATGAGAGGAGGCAAGCACAGCACTACCTACTCCTCCATCTTGACCGGAATCACTATTTTTCTAATAGATTCGATTTATCTCCTGATTTCTTGTATCTAGCCATGAAGCCTGTTTATTTATTTATGATCGAATATTCAAGTTTTTAGTGTATTTGTTCAGTGTGACTCCATTTTTCTAATAATTTGTTTTCTGCCTCTTTCTAACAAAAAATATGAAATGTTAGGCTCCTCACATAGTAAAAAAATCCTTTCATATAAACAATCTTGTTTTTTTTTTCTTTTCTTTTCTTTTTTGCTTCTCATTTTGACTATAATTAGTGCTTCCAAGACAATGCATTCCTTAGTCTTTTAGCCTCGATTGTTTCACATGATGCAGTTTTCCTCTTTGTCATCTTGTTATTGGTGAATTACATTTTATTTCTTTTGACTTTTTATGTTGATTATCTATGTCTTTTCTTGAGGATTCACGTTAACCTTATCCCTTTTTAGTTTCGCTTAGCATTTGGCATATTTTCAGTTGCATTTGTGTTATTTATTAAGGAGATTATTTCTGGGATTTTACCATCTTTAATTTCATCTGGGGTATGCAAATTTCACACAATAGTACTAGAAATAAAAATCAAAGTTCATTTATATTTGAAGTGGTATCATCACCTTCCTCGGGTGGCATCTAGACCCATGGAATTTTTTTTCTGAAAATAAAATATATATGTAGATTTTTTTAAAAAGCAAGCGAAACAAAAGAGAATTTCGTCCTATTCCCCAATGTTGATCACCAAGCTTTTACTCATTCTTTTAAAAATATTCCATGAATATATTATGCATGTATATACTTTCATTTTGCACATATGTGAACATACATTATGCATTGTTTTTTCTGTTTGTTTTGGCTCACCATATTAGTGCCTACAAATGTATCTCAGTTTTATTTTTTGAATGACTAAATAGTAATATTGGCTACATTTATTGAACATTTAGAAACTTAGGCATTACATGAAGCATTTTATAAAATCCATTTCAATTTATTTCACTAATTTTGTTATTTCATTCACAACCACCAACAAACCTTTGAAATAGATATTGTTAGTATTCTAATCTTGCAGATGAGGAAACTGAGTTTTTGTCCAGTTTGCAACTTTGCTAAAAACAGCAGAGCTAGAATTATGACTTTAACTCTTTAACTATTATATTTTCTAAATATACTTCACCAACCATTTCCGTCAATATGACCCAGTATGCTTGTAAAACATAGATCTTCAGGTTCACTCTCAGAGATTCTTATTTAGTAAAAATGTGGGGGAGAGTCACAAATATGAATTATTAAATCATCCAAGTGGATTTTATGTAGTGCGAAACCTGCAGACCTCTGCATTATACTGCATTGCCTCTTGTATGAATATTTATTTATTAACAATTCCTTAATGATGAATCAAAAAATCATTCTCAGTCCTGTAATCTTATAAACAATGCCCTAGTACAAATTCTCACATGTACATTTTATTTATATTTGTGAGTTTAATTGTAGGCAGGATTTCTAGAAGTAGAATTTCTGGGTAAAAGAGTATGTGCATTTAAAATTTTGATACACTTTTCAGGATTTTATCAAGAATAGAGATAATCCTCTTTTTCTGGCTAGTCCCTGGTGAATTATTAGTTATTTTCCAAGGAATAAAGATTTTAGAACACTAAAGAGATTAGTCAAAACTTTTTTCAACCATTTCCTTTTGTTCATTTGTTTGGTTTTTACTCTGTGTTAGTTTGCTAGGGCTGCCTTAAGAAGTACTACAAACTGGGTGGCATAACCAACAGAAATGTATCGTCCAAACAGTTCTGGAGACCAGAAGTCCAAATTAAAGGTGTATGTAAGGTTGATTTCTTCTAAGGGCTTTGGGAGAGAATCTCTTTCATGCTTTACCCTAGCTTCATGTGATTTACTGGCAATCTTTGGCATCCTTGCCTTATGGCAGCATAACTCCAGTCTTCACATGGAGTTCTCCTTGTGTATGTCTGTCTCCAAATTTCTCCCTCTTTATTGGGACACCAGTTATTGGATTAGTGGCTCACCTTTATAACTTCATCTTAATTTAACTAATTACATTTGCAATGACCTTATTTCCAAACAAGATCACATTCTGAGGTAGTGGGGATAGGATTTTGACACATGAATTTTGGGGAGACACAACTCAACCCATAACATACACAAAATAACATTCTTAGATAGTATTGACACTGTTTTTTAGCACTTTGCTGGTGAGATTTCTGCCATAGTTTCAAATGTTTAATTGATACCTCCAACTTTGAAGTGACCAATCATGAGAGGCTTAACTAAGAATCAGGCTCCATGAACATTAATTGGTAACACTTTCCGAAAGGGGACGGTATCCTGATATCCATTTATTACTCAGATAATTGAAATTGCTAAGATCTGATTACAACTTTTCTCATTTATGACACTAAGAGGCAAGCTTCCCTCTACTTACCCTCCCTTCATTTAATTATTTAAATGTTAAAAGTAGCAAGTGTGCATAATTTTATAGAAAGCAAGAGTGCTGATTATGCAATGCATTTAAGTGGTGCCTTACAGTACCAAGCTCCAAGAATAATACTGGCAGTTTACCAAACCCTTCTGTTTCCAGGTGAAGGAATAAAAATTTTAACATGACAAAGGTCTAAAAGCGGCTATCTAAAGATCTGCTTTCTAAAGGTTTTCTTTAACAATTGACAAATTAGCCTGAAAGAGGCTTATATCAATTCACACTTCAACTAATGGTACCCATTCTTCCAAACCCTAACACTGTGTTTTATCTACAGAAACTTGGTCAAGAATGGTATATCATGTGTTATTTTAATTTACATATATTTAATTATAAATGAGATCAAGCATCTGTTCATTTAAGAATTTCTAGTTATTTATCATGAACTGCTCCTATCATTTGCTCACTTTTCCCCTTAGGTTAATGTTCCCTCATCTTAATTTATAATTTTCTTGATATAATAAAGATACTAGCCCTTTGTCATATGTGTCAAAGAATTTTTCCAAATCTGTCATTTTTCTCTTGATATTTAATATCTTAATGGCTTTATAGAAATTTAATATTTATGTGTACTCAAATTCATCAATCATTTTCTCTACAGCTCTGGTTATGTGTCTTATTATAGCTCCTGTTCAAAGGTCATTGTGAATTTAAGATTATTATTACGAGTGTATTTATTTATTATTTAAATATTTATCTGGAATTTACTTTGATGTAAGGAATGAACTATTAATCCAGCTTTATTATTTCTTTCCAAATGACAAGTAGTTATGTCACTGGCAATTATTACATAATCCACTGTTTCTCTACTAATTCGAAATACCACCTTCATAATATAATAAATTTCCACAAGCTTTTAAAAAATTCTCTTGCCTATTCTATTGCCTTTCAATGATTACATCAGAGCCATTTAAAATTTACTTATCTGATAAAGGTTGGTCTCCACCTCCTCCATTACTTTTCTCTTTTAAGACTGATATCTGGCTATTGCATACATTTATTTTTCCAAATGCACTTTAGGATTACTTGTCAAGATCCAAGATGGAGTGGGAGAGAATCTGTTGCAATACTAGTATATTAAATTTAAGATTAAGTAAAAGTGAAAAAATCACTATCTTTAAAACATTGAGTCATATCATAATATAACAAGGTGTATTTTTCCATTGGAGTCCAACTTTCATGTCCCTCATTCAGCCTTTAATAGTTTTCGTTGCCTCCCTATGTGATGCCTTCCGCTAGTGTTGCTATATTAGTTTTCCATTGCTACAGTAACCAATTACCACAATAATGCTTTTATTATTTTATAGTTCTGGAAGTCGAAGATGGTCCCACCAAGCTAAATATAAAGTGTTGGTAGAGCTACATTCCTTTCTGGAGTCTCTAGGGAAGAATCTATTTTCTTGCATTTTCTAGCTTCTGTGAACTACACTCATTCTTTGGCTGATGGCTGTCTTCCATCTTCAAAGCCAGCAATGGCCGGTCATCAAATCTCTCATGTATCATCTGACACTGATGCTCCTTTCCTCTTTCACTTATAACTGGATAATCCAGGATAATCTCCTCATCTCAAGATCCCTAACATAATAACATCTGCAAAGTCTCTTTTGCCATGTGACATAATATATTCATAGGTGCCGGGATTAGGACATGAACATCTTTGAGAGGCCATCATTCCTCTTACCACCATTAATGCTGCTTTCCCTAAGACTATCCAGCTGTCACTCATTCTTCCCTCCCACTGAAAGTCTCTCATTATTTCCCTTTTTTAAAAATTATTTTATATTTTATTGTAGTCTTTTGTATTTAAATGCCATTGTAAGTATTAAGGGTATACTTTTCTTGATATTGCAAGACATGTCAGAGCAGTAAGACCACTTGCAAAAGCTTTCACTTATTTTGAGTCATTTAGAATTGCGAGTCATCTCTAACTTCAAAAAAGTCATAAACCCACACTCCCTTGTGTTAGCATTACTTTTCTCATTATTGAAAAAAGAATTTAGGAAACTGAAAGTATGTAGTAGCTTATGTCATAAACTAACACAGTACTTCTATTCTCATTGTCTTACTTACCTGCCATCTTAAAACCCATCTAAGTCAAACCACTATCTTCTGTTCCCAGGAAGTACCTTGTATTGATCACACTAGGCTTATTAGATTTAGCCTGCCACTGATGTTTTCAAACTTTTATAGGAACACAGCGTAAACATATTATATAGACTTTTAATTGCTAATGTTTAGTTTCCTTGCGGGGACCATACTGTTCTATTAATTTATTTCAGTGCTTTCAGCATGCATCTTTTTGAAGAAGTACTATTTAATCCACACATTGCACAATCAACTATAGCAGGTAGGATGAAGCCAACTAAGACTAGCTTTAAGGATAGACATTCCTTTAGGAGCTGTGAAGTTAGGCAGTCAGGGCCTTAGGAGCCTATTTAGGATTCAGGGACAAGGTTATTATTCCCTCAGAAGACAGCTAGCAAAGACTGAGGCAGAGAGCATAGTCTTAGGCATACTACTATTAAAAAAAAAAAAATCAAGCAGAGGAAAAAGTCTGGGATCCTCAAACCAGGCATTAGAATAAAGATAGAGGCTAAATATCAAGAAGAAAGCAAAAACTGCTCTCCAAATTAGAGCCCAATTTTGCTAGACTAGGTACAATGCAACCTTGAAGGTGAGTCAGATTGTTGGGCCACAGTATTTTAAATTCCTTTGGTCCATTACCAGGATTTACCATCAAGAGTATATTGGCACTTAAACTTTGGACCAGAATCCAGGTTTCCCACTGTACGGAAGAGGCCTTGCAAAGGCTATGAAGTTAGCAGGAATAGATAGTAATCAAAAGTTTGCAGAGTTTCTTCTTTCCCTTAGTTCTGTCAATAAAGATCTTGTCATGGCCCTTTTTATCTGTGATACAATAGCAGGAACACCATATTTCCTGTCATAAGACCTAGGCTGGAGCACTGAAATTTCCACTAACCAGATGCTTAATATTGGATGAATCACTGAATTATTCTAAACCTTAGATTTTGGATGGGAATAATAGTAACATTGGTAGAATTACTGTGGGGCTAAATAAGAATTATCTGGGTAAATGAAATACTATTTGCTTTGCAGACTATAAAACACTTCACAAGTAGAAATTGCTATTCTTCTTATAGTGATTTGAATCTATGATAGTTTTTGAATGATTGTTTCTGATTCATTCATTTGACAAATTTTATTAAGCTCATACTATGTGAAAAAGATGGTGGTGGTTCTTGCCTTTGGTTCTTTAATTCTAGTGGAGGATGCAGGCTTTAAAATCTAACTGAAATATTAATCATTTTATGTATTTTTTTTAGCATATATTTATAGAGTCCTATTATGAACATGGCACTTTGCTAGGTGCTAGACAAACAGGTCTGTAGAAATCTTACCTTATTGATTAATAGGATTCTGTTTAACCTTTGGTTTATTCTTCTAGATCTTGTTATTTTAATGAGCTTATTATCTGGATTATTAATGCATTTAATAATCATTAAATTATTCAGCCTAGATATTCTGAGATATTATGAGAGATATTTAATATGTTAAATGTTTAAAAAGAATTAACATATTCTATGACTAGAGCATGTTATGATTCTCTCAAAGTTATGAAGAAATGAAATGACTTTATTTTGACATGACTTACTATTAGTAATCTTATGCTAGTATTTGAAAGTGAATTAATTAGAAGAGGAGCAGGATTAAAGACAAGGAGACTAGTTTGGAAGTTTTTCTAGCAGTTCAAGTGAGATACAGTGGTGACCCAGAGTAGGGTGGTAGCAGGGGCGGAAAAAAATGAACATGTTTGAGATATAATTCAATGATGAAGTATGGGACTCATGGATTAACTTGGCAGGACATTGAGGAAGGATGAGAATTGAAGAATAGCCTTCAGGTTGTCTGAGTGGCTGGTGTATAGAAGTACTGATTACTGACAAGAAACAAAGGAGAGGGAATGATTTCAGGAGTTGACAAAGTGTCAAAATTTAAAAAAAAAAATAAACATGAGGATAATCATGAATGCTTTAACAAAGATGAATACAAGGAGAGACTTATCCTTCCAGACAGTGAAATTAATTTGAAGGCTTTAGAAATCAAAACAATGTGATTCTGATACTATAATAGGCTGACATACGGAAACAATTAGAAAATCCAGAAACAAATTCAATTATATGTAAACATAGGGTGTATATCTATTGTCACAGAATTCTTTTTAAAAGAAATAGTTGATCACGTAAACACATATAAATGCACAAGAATGTTCCCTTAAAGCAAAACATTAGAATTCCAGTACAATAGGATTAACTATATTTATGACCATGTGTATATTGGAACTTAGTCTTATATATATTTGTCATTGAAAAATATATTTGTCACTGAAACTTGTTCACTAGGCATTCTTTAAAGTAAATATCAAATTAGAAAACATTACCTATAATATCTTTACATATTTATACATAATATCTTCATATAAAATTTACAGAAAATTCCTTGAACCTTCATCCAACTTTGATCGGAAAAATATAATGCCCTTCTCAGGATTTCTATAGATTCCACAGGGCATCCAATCTCAGTTCTCACGATCACCTCTTGCTGCAAATTTTTGTCCATGCAGTACTCTTGGTTTCATTAAGTTATCTCAGTTAGTGGCTATACTTGACTCTTTGCCCCATGACTACTGGAATAGGTAACATACCCAGCTTATTTGTACAAAGAGACTTTATTTAGGAATATTTATAACATTATTTATAATAACAAAACACCTGAGAAATGTTTAAAAGTCCACTGTCATAAGGATCTGTAAATGAACTGTGGTATACTTTTATAGTGGATTCTTGCACCACATTGGGGGGAAAATAAATGAAACTCAGACACAAAATGTAATATTGATTGACTTCCATCATAGAAGAATGAGAGCATTTTATACTATACTTATGAAATTCAAAATCATGTAAAACAATTTTTTATGAATACATACACACACACACACACACACATATGTATATATAGGTAAATTTTGGCAATAATACTGGTAATTATAAACACAAAGTTCAGAACAGGATTTAGCCCTGGTTGGCGAGGGCAGGGGTGAAGTCAGAAAGGAGAACATGGCCGGGAAAGGTCAGTGCTAATGCTCTGTCTCTTAAACAGAGAAGTGGACACACACAGATTCATTTTATTATCTCACATATCCATCCTCTTTCGAGGGATTCTTGTCAGGTATTTTGTAGAATGCTCCTCTTTTTTTGACAATATGAAATATCTGACCACAAAGGCATAGTTTCACTACCTTTGTTTTACCATCTCCCTCCCTAGGGCTCTCACTTTCTGTAAAGAAACCGTGGACTGCAGACTTCTGTTCCAGTGAGAAATGATGGCCTTCTCTTAGGAAGCAGAAGAGGGTGCATTTCATTGTTGTTTAAAATATTGTTTCTCATCTTTGCACATACCCACATGTCCACACATACATTTACAGAGGGAAGTGGTCAGGGATGAGGGATGATGTCACCAAAATGTTATTAGCAGTCATCTGAGCATGCTGGGTTCAATGTGAACTTTCTTCCTCTTTCTTTATTTTTTCTAATATTTCTCTCATAAATGAAAATACTTCCTTTTTAAGGAAAAATCAAATTAACTCATCCATGTGGTTATATTTCAGAGTATTTTCAAGGCCTTTAAAGTCATCATAATTCTTTATAAACACTATAGAGTTCCAACCTAACCAAATCCATGAAGAATGGGGTTGTTCTAACTAATCTAATTTTAAGATGAACTAGGGTTTATGCCAGAAACTCTTTTTTTCATGTTCTTTACAATCTTATTGTTGTCATCTTAATTTTTTCACTTTTGATGTACAAAGTGATAAACAATAACAGTAAAATAATAATAATAATAATAATAATAATAATAATAATGAAGCTGAAAAACAAATAAATTTACACCTTAAAAAGGCATAATCATTTCTCTAACTGGTAGTTAGATTTGTTTAAAAAAGACATTAGAGACTGTTCAGTTGATCATTAAATATTTACTGAGCACCCACTATGTGGCAGGATCTATATTAGCTTCTAGGGATCAACTGGTGAGTGAGAAAAATCCCAGCCTTCATAGAGTGTACAGAGATCTGGTACATTCACTGTATGATGTGTTTTTTTCATAATTTTATCTATAGATAGTTCTGCTGAAAGATTTACATTGCTTTCTAGTGCTATTTTTTTTAGCTAATTGATATATTAGTGAATTTTTATTTTAAAAGATAACCAATACTATTAACTCATAAAATTCATTTTTTGTATTGACCCAAATTTGCACTCTTTGACTTATAAACATTGGTCTTTTTTTTTCTGCCTTTAAGAACTTTAGAATAAATCTACCATAACAACCTCTCCCCTTCCCCACTTTGTGGGCTAGTTCTTGCGGGGTAGCCTCTCAAATAAAACGAGAATACTGTTATGCTTCTTCTCTGGGACACAGCACTACAGTTCCTTTAATCATTTCTTCTGTGACATGGTTTTTAAATTATATACCATCCTGATTGCTTTCCTCTAGACACTTTCTATTTTGTCACCCTTTGTTGTTAAAAATAAATTACTCCCAATTTTCTGCTTTCAATAGAATAGAGTGAACATAATTGACTCTTTGATGTGTGAGAGTCTAGTATGATCTGAAAGCAATTACACTGACCTTGAATACTTATTATCTGTACTGTAAATATCATTATAGGAAAATATAGGAGCTTGTACTAAATCTTTACTAACCCTTGGATTTCTTGGAAGATTTTTTGAAAATTAGTTTATTTTTTTCTGTCTTTTTCTTTTGATAATGAATTATATTTTATAAAGATAACAAATATCAGAAACAAAACATGATTACTTATGAAATTCATCTTACAGAAAATCTGTTTTTCTTCTCTAATAAACTGGGAACTTTCTGAGGGCCAAGATCATGTCTTATTAGTTTTAAAAAAAGCTCCAGCATTTAATATAGTCCTAGATATATGTGACAATGCACCATAAATATTTGTTGACCAATTTAATGCCTGTACAAAAAATTAAGATCTCATAAAATGAAATAAATTCCAATTTTTAGAATATAACTAAGAATCAGTAATATAGAATTGGACCTTAATTTTATCTTAACCTGAAAAAAATAACCTTAGTATATTAAATGTATTCACAAAGAAAAATACTAGTTGTAGTGTTGGTAATACTTTGGCAGAAAACCCAATTAGCAATGGTTCAAACAATAAGAACTTCATTATTTACTTAAGAAGCCTGGAGAAACTGGTCCTGGGGCTATTTGAATATCTCAGTGATATCATCAAAGTCCCAGTCTCTTTTTATCCTTCTGTTGCCACTCTTGGCCTTGTTACCATTTTGATTTAAGGCTTATTGCCTTATGGTTACAACATGCCTGCCCTAGCTCCAGCCATCAAAACCTCACCTAGAAAGAGGAACCTAAAGAGGGCCAAAACTCTAAAATAGCCTCCTTGCATTTCTTTTCTCTGAGGAAAAACATTTTATTAGAAGCCTCCCAGCAAACTTCCCCATATATCTAACTGGCCAAAATTGAGTCATATGGCTACCTCAAGGCAGCAGACAAGGGAAAAACAGAGTCTCGAGAATGACTATTGATAAAACAACAGTCTATGCCACAACTGGAAAATAGACATATATTTCAAAAAGAGATCATGACAAGAGATCATGAACTTTACTAGTTCAGTGATAAATTCAGGGGAAACAAATTGTAAAGACTTTTTTAAAAAGGTCACTGATAATATTGGGGTAACATGATTGATTATTCAAACAGATGAATCATCACCTCTCAATCACTTTTGGAAGAACTGATGAATCCAGTTATATTTTCTAGTTTTTATAAATTAAACAAGCTGTGTCTTTATCACAAAGTTATTTTTATTTTTTCTTCTTCCTTTCAGGAGTCTTATCCAAAGAAGAGGAATTACACTATGGAAATTGTACCATCTGCTTCTCTGGATACGTTTCCTTCAGAAAACGAGAACTTTCTATGTGATCTCACGGACACAGCAGTTACAAAGAAACCTTGCTCCTTAGAAATTGCAAGAGCCCCTTCCCCAAGAACTGGTAATATTTCTTACTCACAATTTGATTTGCATGCTTATATATGGAAAGATCTATTATTAATATTTTACTTTTCTACAATATTTTCAAAATTAAAGTTCCCCAGTATAGTCACAATAATGTTTTGGTTTGTTTGTTTTTGCATTTTGCATTTTGAAAGAAATGCAGATTAGTCAGAGAATTTTGATATGAAGCCTCTTAACTTCTGGCAAGAGTTCTCATGGTAGTGGTACTGCCTTGGTGAAGGCACTTTGAAACCTCTTACTAGTAAAGAACCTTCTAAGTCAGATATGAAGTTTGGGGTCCTTCAGAACTTCATAGAAGATTTGGTAGCAAGAGTCTTTTGTGCACTTTTCTGCGTCCTATCTGTTTTCAGGTTATCAGAGTGTACTCAGCTACTTCGTATATTTTATATTTTTTGTGGTATTTTCAGGTCCTTTATTTTATTTACTTGCATTATAAACCAGTGAGAAGTCAAGCAAATATTATACCCATGTTACCAATATCTTTTGTGGTATTTTCAGGTCCTTTATTTTATTTATTTGCATTATAAACCAGTGAGAAGTCAAGCAAATATTATACCCATGTTACCAATAAGGAAATTGGAGCTAGGTGTATTATTTAAGATCAATACATGGTGGGGCCTTTGCTCAAAAATGAATGTTTAACTACTGTCATATTTGCTTACCATTACCTCTCCACTGCCTCTCAGAGCGCAGAGTCATCGCATGAAAGCTAAAGAGGGAGAAAATTTTCAAGTGGGTCATCCACACATTCAATGCTACAAGGGTTGTAAGAGAAGTTTCAAAGAGAGACTTTCTTTTGGTTTGACAATCCAATTACTGCTTATTTTTGAAGAGTAGTTTTAGAGACGGAATGATATAACCAGATTTCNAAATAATGTGACAGTAAGACAGCATAATCTTCAGAAGAGCAGCACATTTTGGATGAAAGCAAAAAAAAAAAAAATAGTGAATAATCCAGAAGTAGTCACAGAGAGTGAAGACAATGCTGATCTCAAACTATGGGAGTTGATAAGAGTGAAAAATCTTTCATAGGAGAGGCAACAGGAAATAGTGGGAAGATCAGGGGAAAGAAAGCTCAGTTAACATAGGAAAATAGAAGGCATATGTGTATGAAAATGTAAAAGAGCTTTAATTAGGGCACTGCAAGTAGGGATGAGTCTGGGTAGTAGATGCAGGACTGAAAGAGTTAGAGAAGACAGAAATTTACTCATTAAACAGTCAAAACTAATTGAATTTTTTCATGTGCCAGGCACCATTCTACACACTGAGGACACAGGGATTTAAAAAAAACAAACAAACATGGACAGAATAACAAGGCTGATGTTAGGCTCAGAA
>NW_024347791.1:10192684-10209315 GCF_902729225.1 Pteropus medius
GGAAGTTACTGGTTTCTCTTGGGGTTACTGATGTTTTTCTCTTTGTTAGTAAGTCTTTCACTGACTAAAAGTAGAACTTCCAGATGTGGAGACATCTCTTGATGCGCATGAGTCTTTCAGAGGCCCTCAGTTGAACTGGGTGGGTTCCTTATCCACTCAGTATACCTTCGAGTGCCTCTAGGGTTCTAGACATTGTTCTATATGCTGCAGAAGAAACAGAGTAAAAGGTACAGCCTCGATATTTAGGAGCTGAGAATGTGTTGATAAGTGCAAAGAGAGAGGTGAGCATAAGGTGCTCCAGGAGGGAAGGAGAGGAGAGAGTGAATAAAGCTTGTTGGAGGAAGTACCGCCTGATCTGAGTCTCAAAGAAGGAAGACTTAGGTGGATGAACAAGAGGTGGACAGCTCTCAAGGGCAAGGAACAATGTGTGCAGAGATCCAGAGGCATGGAAGAACATAATACATGTAGAGACTATGCCCAACTTAGCATGGTTAAAGCATAGAATGCTATGGGGAAAAAAGCATAAGAGAACGAGGAGCGACATGCAGAAGTTTGGATTTCACCTGACAACAAAAATGAATCACTGACAGACTTAAGTGGGAATGTGACTTGATATGTTTTTGTTTTAGAATGATCTCTCTGGAAGCAATGTGGAGAATAGATTGGACAGAGGTGAAGCTAGAGTCAAGAAGATTAATTAGGAGATCGATGTGCAGTCTCAGCAAGAAATGATGGTGGCTAGGACGATGACATTGCCAGTCAGAGAGTGAAGCTCATCCATTCTCCCCTTGGGGATTCCAATTATTGGGAAATAAACAGCCAAGGGAACTAAAGAGTTATGTCTTATGGAATGTGTTTTATAGTTTTAGTTAACTGTGTTGGTTAACATGGCTTAGGTTTATGGACAAAACGCAAATTTCTACACACACGGTAACTGCATTCATAAGCTTCTGGAGAAAGAGAGAAAGAGATGGAGAGAGAGAGAGAAGAGAGAGAGGAGACAGATATTATTGAGGGATGACCAGGTCTTTAGAGGTACTATTGTGGTTGAATTGTGTCCCTCCCCCTTTATTTGAAATCCTAACTCCTAATACCTCAGAATGTGACCTTATTTGGAGAATTTAGATACAGAGTCTTCAGAGAGATAACCAAGTTAAAATGAAATCATTAGATGAGCTCTAATCCAACATAACCGGTGGTTTCCCTATAAAAAGGAAAAAATTTGGACAGAGCTAGATATGCAAAGAGGGAAGATGGCGTGAAGAGACACAGGGAGAAGGGGGCCATCTACACACCAAGGAGAGGCCTAGAACAGGTCATTTCCTCACAGCCCTCAGGAGGAACCCACCCTGCCGAACCTGATTTCAGCTGTCTAGGCTCCAGAACTGTGAGACAATAAACTTCTGGTGTTTAATGTATCTAGTTAGTAGTACTTTGTTACAGCAGCTCTGGGAAATGAATACAAGAACCAAAACTGAGCGTGCAAACTCAGTACTACATAGAAAGGAGGGGTGAATGAGACCGCCTGGGCCTCTAAGGACAGACTGCCTGGCCTGCTTATCTCACAGACTTGAGGGTCTTGGTTGTGACTGGCAGTGTTATTTATAAGGATAGAGTAATATTGTCTCAGAAAATCACAGTTAATTATGCCTGTAAATTACTTTTCTGCGGGCTCTTCTATGTATTAACTAGATGTGCAAAATATATTTCATCCTGACCATAAGAAAAAAATTTATTCTATCCACAGGGTTAATTTAAATATGAAGCAACTTTTTTTGTAAATCTATGTTCAACAAAATTTTTCAGTTCAACCAGAAAATGAGGGATACTCTTTCCAAGGAGCATCTTACTAATAATGCCTCAGTGACTACAGATTTCATATGGAGTAAAGAATGATATTGCTCTAATACTAGGCTCATTAAATAAAGAGCAACAGAAGTCCGGCAGTCGCTTGGCAAATTTGCTGTCTGAGACTCATGTTTATACAGTCAATACTGAATCATATTTGTTCCCTTATTGCATCAGGAAAAAGTACCTTATATAATCATAATGGTGACTCAGTTGCAGAAATGAATAAATAATTAAATCAGTGAATGAATGAATGTTATCTTTTAAAAAAAAAATGTCTGTAAAAGCAGAGGAAGCCCTTATGAAATAGTCACATGCCATCAAAGATAATGTTTTCTTATCTGCTTTTCATTTAATTTCAACCTTTGCAGGGGAATTTTTCCATTTTATGGTAACTAGGCAACCTGTTATTTTGAAGCACTTAGTGCCGGCTTTGCACACTATGGATGCTCAATAAATCCATTTTGATTAATGAGCAATTTACAACAACACCAGTAAAGACAGTTTCCAATCTTTTTGGAAGAGAATAAATGATCTCTGATCAAAAGGACACAATTGGTAGTTCCATGCCAAGGCAGTGTGGGTCTTGGGTGCCTCTATTCAATTTGCTAATGTGTTAACTGGCTGCGGTCAGCCTGAAATGAAAATGTCACCTGATGAATAATCCTCCACACTGTACTCCACCTCCCCCAATATCCTGAAATAGGTAGTTGTGAGGGTGATTCTGTAACTTATTTATACCAAAATATTTTTTTGAAATGGTGAAGCGTTTTGAATTTTAATGCCAAAATTTTGAAATTAAAAGAATTCAGACTGGACTAGGGCTAATGTTTATCTCTGCTTAGCAAATGGATAATGTCAACATGATTTCTGTGGATATGTTTAACTCATTTAAGAGAGCAAACTATTTTTAAAACCCTTGGAATCATTCTTTTACATACAAATACTGGCTTTGCTGATAAGAACCATTTTTATCAAACAGCAATTATTTATTTGGCATTTGTTCTGTGCTCAGTGCTGTCTTAGCCATTTATTAAAGCAGATTGGTATGTTGTAAATTTGTAAACCCAATGTCAATTTTTAGAGGTGCAAAAAGAGTAAACTAGGACAGCAGTACCTGCAGTGAAATTCTGGTAAATTTACTCTTTCATCCATATGGACAGTTTACCAGTTTGAAAATGTAGTCATCTCAGTTTGCTTAAATTGGTAAAATTTGGCTATATGTGAAAAACAACACCCTAAACAACAAAAAAAATTACATTCTTTTCCCCTCAAATCAATTTTACTTACATAGCATGTGAATAACATGAACCGTAGAATAGTGTTTCTAAAAATACAATAAACTCTTATTAATGTGATGATATGGGAGATATAGGCTTTCTATGAGGTCATATGTGGTATCCTATGGAACAGAGTTTCTCCTACAATGTCAGACTATGTATAATAATGCGGAAAACATTCATTAAATCATAAGCGTATACTCAACGGATTCAGATGGACCTCCCTCACCTCGTCACATTCTACTCTTTCCTTTACTCTCTTCAAACCTCAGGTTCTTTTTCCTACCTTGTCTCTCACTCCCAGTACATGGCCTCATATTTTAATTAATAAAGAAAATCGAAGCCATCAGTTAGAACTTTGTTAATATCCTCCATCAAATCTGCAAATACGACTGCTCCTGCACTTTTTTTGCCTGTGCCTTAACAGAGGAGGTTTTCCTCCGATCCAAGGTCATTTCCATCCTCTATGCTCCATGCCTCTGCCCTCTCAGGAATTTGACCTTTTCATCCATTCCTTCTCTCTTCTGTGTTTTTAATCGTCCTTCTCACCAGATCATACACATTAACATTTGAGTCTGCCTACGCCTTTTTCCTCTGAAAAACAAAAACAACAAACAAGCAACAGATAAACAACTAAAAATTTCCCCGATTCCACTTAACTCCTCTTCTACTGTTCTTTTCTCTATCCTTCCACATTCTCAGCACGTTTTCTTCCTTCCCTTTCCCCTCTGAGCTCACTTTAGTCAGATTTCCATTCCTCACTGTCCTATTGAAATGTGCTCTCTAAAGGTACCAATAACCTTGATGTCACAAAATTCAGAGGACATTTCTTAATCCTCATATCTCTCCCCCACCCCTTCCCTACTGAAACATAATTTTTATTCCATGACATTGCAAACTAGCTTTTTGGCCAGTGTGCCAAGTTAATTTTTTTTTTTTTTTAATAAAATGTAGCTAACACAATATTATATTAGTTTCAGGCATACCCCATAGTTATTCAACATTTATATACCTAAAGATGTGATCACCATGGTAAGTCCAGCAACCACCTGATGCTGTACAACGTGATCACAATATTATTGACAATATTCCTTATGCTGTACATTACAACCCTATGACTTATATGCTTTATACCTGGAAATTTGAACCTCTTACTCTCTTTCACCTTCCCCTATCTTTTTTTAATTTGTCCATTACAGTTGACATTCAATATTTTATATTAGTTTCAGGTGTAAGATACAGTGTTTAAACATTTATGTAATTTACAAAGTGATCCCCTAACTAGTTTAGTACCCACCTGGCACCATATATAGTTATTATCATTTTTTAATTTCAATCCTCATATTTCTTAACCTTTCAGCAGAATTCCACAGGTTAGTGATATCTTCGTATTGACACCCTTTTTCCTTTTGCTGTCCAAAAAAGATTTTTATGCTGTTTCCTCTCTTTGTTGACAACTGACATTTTTCTGCATGGTTCTAAAAGTTGGGAGTTCCTCAAGGCTTAGACAAAGTCCTCCCTATTCTTTTTACCTTTCTCTCTTCCCAAGTGATCTCCTCTGTAGTATGGCTTCTGTTACAATCAATGTGCTAAATAGTCCCAAACATTTCTCTCCAGTTTAGAACACTTCTGTCAACTCCAGATTCATCCATTCTTCCATCCATCCATCCATCCATCCAGCCATCCATCCACCCACCCAACCACCCATCCACCCATCCATCTGTCTACTGAATATCTCCACTCAGATGTCTCAAAGACACCGTGACCTTAACATATTAAAAAATAAACTCATATCTTTCCCATTAAACTTGTTCTTCATGCAGGATTCCTTATCTCAGCAAATGACTTAGTCATTCATCTAACTGCAGAAACCTGGGTGTCATTCTTGCCATCTCCATCAACTCCTATATTCAATCAATCACCAGGTCTTGTGGTTCTTAACTGGAATACATAGTAGGGTGAGGGTTAATTCTGTAACTTACTGTCTATCTCCAACTATCTTTCAAATCCATCTGCTTTTCTTAATCTCTATTATCACCAACCACTCTTCTGGATTATTTTAATAATAAAATATTAATTGTCCTATTTGTCTTCCTTGAATTTATTATTTATGTTGCAACCAAAGTAATCTTAAAAACCACAAAACTGAATGTATCACTCCTCTTATTAAAAACTTGTAGTGACTTGCTCTTAGAAAAATGACCCAAATCCCTAATAAGGTTCAAAAGTCTGTGAATGAGGTGCTTTTTTTCCCCTCTCATATTTGGCCTCATCCCTCACCAGTCTTCACATTCCTAACTGGCTCTCTTGACTTTTAGGTTTTTTTGTAGTTATTTAACAGGAGCAAGCTTCTTCCTACCTGTATGCCTTCACGTACCTGAACAAACGTCTATTCTTACTGTCCTCTTTCCTTCTTCCCCAAGTAGTTTAGTTTCTATTCTTCTTCAGGGAAACCCTTTTTGTGGGCACCCACATACTGTGCCCCAGACTAAGTGTTTGGATGGATGCCTCTGTTTTCTACCTCTTTTAGCACATTCTAATTTTTCTTTCATTTATAACCCTTACTTTGATTGAAATTTTATAGTTATTTTGGGGTCCTTTATTTTAATATCTGTTTCAGCTATTTGTCTTGTAGAAGTCAAATAGCCTGTTTGTTTGTCATTGTAACCATAACTTCTAGCAAAATCACTGCCATATAAAAGACACTCAGTAAATATTAATGAAAAAAATAGCTAGTGTATTGAATTCTTAGTTTATGTATATTAACGTATTTACTCTTAAGCTATTTATGAAGTAGATAGTATTATCATTCCTATTTATAGATAAGGAAAACAAGTCAGAGAAAGGTTTAGAACTTGCTAGAAAATGGCAGCACTAGAATTTGAATACACTACAAATTAATTATTTAACTATGTAAGCAAGCAATTTTAAGATTTTTTTTTTAAATTTGGCAGGATAAATCTCAAATTTTTCCTTTTAAACAAAATAGAAAGAGTTGGAAACTTGTTTAAGGTTTGTAATAAATCTATATTTTGTTCATCTTTGGAGTGTACTGGGAAATTTTCTAATTTGAAATTTTTACTAGAAAGATAATTTTTTTTACTAGAATATTATTTCTCTCTTATGTAACATTCTACACATAAGCAGTCCAGGGTTGGCTTAGTGGCTCCATCAGCTCAAAGACCCAGGCTTCCTCGCCCCTCCTTTGCCAGCCTCAGCTTGTTATTCTCATTCATACCTTACCCTTACTGTATCACATTCCACCTAGAGGGAACAGGAATTAGGGGAAGAGAAAGACACACCTTGATCCTAAGGGCTTAATCTGAATGTTGCACATATTTTTTTGACTAGGCAGAAGTTAGTCACATGACCAAGACTTCCTGTAGAGGAAGCTAGGGAATCAGGGTAGACTTGGGTGTAACTAAAAACCGAGAGTTCAATCATTGTAGAATAAGGGAAGTGCAGATATTAGGAGACAACTAGCAGCTTCTAACATTTCCTTATAACATGGACTTCTACAATAATTTTAATTTCCTACTTTCAACTCTTCTCAGAGATGGGTATAGAATGACTCTACTTCTTCCTTCTCTCCTCCAAACTCTCAACTTCTAGAATTTTAATAGAATATTTATCACAGCATTTCTCATGTATATTGAGATTTTAAATTTAGAAATCTTATTTTAATTATTTAACCATTATTAGAGAGTCTATCGGATAGATAGATGATAGATAATGATAGATAGATGATAGATAGATAGATAGATAGATATAGTTACAGTTAGATAGTTATAGTTAGATATACAGTTTTATTGTTCATCACAGTTTGTTTCTTTTATACATCACCTATCTTAAAGTCCCTGTTCTGTCCAGAGTTCTTTCTTAAGTATTTTCCTTAGATAATAATCCATTATCTTCTAGTTTTCAGTGTGGGAGATGAAAAGTTTAATGCCAGTGGCTTTGTCCATTGTAAAAAATGTGTTATTTCCCTCTAGAAGCTTGTATGATAACTCTTTTATGCTTGGCATACAGAGATTTTTTTCAGTATATGACTATATATGTGAATCTTTTTCATTAATTTTGCCTGGAATGTAACATGTAGACTAAAGATTAAATTAGCTAAAGAAATTTTTAACTGTACTTTTTAATTATTGCTATGTTTCCATCTGTTTCTTTTTCTGGAATTAGTATTATTTTCATAATAGGTCTTCTGGATTTCTGCCTTCATAAATTCCATCTTTTTTTTTTTTTTTTGCTTTGCAATTTGAAATATTTCTTCCACTTTGTATTCTAAGGACATCAATTCAATTTTCAACAATAAACCATCCTTACCTTCAAGTCATTTGAATTTTTTGACTGGTTATTTGTTTTTCACAAAGTATTTTTTATATCTTGTCCTTTAATATTTCAAGCTCTCTTATTATTTGTGTTAAAAATTCTTATGTCTCTACTAGCAGCTGTATTTTGTTAGTGATCCATTCTCAATTTTCTGTTCTTTCTTTTTCTGGTTGCTGAATCCTCTTAGGTATTTGTTTTTTCGTCTACTCCTGAGGGCTACCATTTAATTGCTTCAATGCCTTAAAGAATGACAGTCTGTAGAATAGTGGAGCATTTAGAATTCTCTGTTAGGGTCTGCAGTATAGCAATAGACAGGTTGATTACCTTTCAAGATACCAGGAGAAAGTTTGTCTGTAAACTGTCCCAGGATTTTAGATGAAGACATCTTAGAATACCTGTTCAATAAGTTTTTGGTTCCCTAGGGGCCATGGGGATGGTGCACTCATCCATGTACATTCTCTGCCGGATAAATTTTCCCTGGAATTATGTCATTCTGGACCTTGCCTGTGGGTATTCCTGTACTAGTCCTAAGATTCCTGGCCATCACAGAAGGGAAATAGTCCTGTAACAGCTTTCTTGTTCTTCCCTCCAGATACAATTTGCCAGTTTGCTCTAGGAGCTTCAGGGTTTGGGCTAGCTAGATAAGATTTAGTAATGTAAGGGAAGCACCTCTAAACAACCATCATTCCAGAACCCTCACCCACAAGTTTGGAAACTAAAAAAGGAATACATTTTAAAGTAACTTAAGGATTAAAACAAAATCATAGTGGCAATTAATATTTGTAAAGGCTAACAATATGAATACACTATCCAAAACAGATGATCAAAATGGTTTGATAGTGTAGTTTTACCAGACTTTAATGAACAAATAATATCAAGGCTGTACAAACTGTTTAATAGAATGCAAAAATTGGTAAACTACCAACTTTGTGCTTGTATGATTTGGATACAAAACTGGACAAAGAGAATGTAAGGAAAACATATATGAGGTAATCTCTGGTATGAAAATGGATGCACAATTTCTAAACAAAATATTACCACATTGAAAACAGAAAGGTATTAAAAAATACATCATGACTAAGTAGGATTTACCTTTCAATTTCAAGGATACTTTAGTCATCAGAAAAATTTCTCAATATATTTCCTCAATTTAACAAATTAAGGGAGATAATTTACATGATCATCTTAGTATAGGGAAGGATTTCTTAAACAACTGAAAGTACACATAATTAAGAAAAAGATTGGTAAAATTGACTATATTAAAATTTAAAATTCGTGATTAGCATAAGATGCCACAAAATTATGTTTTAAAAGCCACAAACTGGGAGAGATGTTTGCAATACATAACACTAAAAAGGGATTAGTACTACATATAAGAAAAAGACAAAACAAACAAAACAAAGAACAAACAAAAACATTGAAACAATTGGGAAAGGCACTTAACTGAAGATAAATTTTTTTAATTAATTAATTTTTTATGGTGACATTGGTTAACGAAATTCAATAGGTTTCATCTGTACACTTTAACAATAAAGCATATATATATATTTACACTGTGTGTTCACCTTCCATAGTTAGAATTCTTTCTGTCACCACATATTTGACCCTGTTTACCTCGTCTACCTCCCCTCTCCCTCCTCCCCTCTGGTAACCACTAGTCTATTATCAATGTCCATGAGTCTCTGTTTCTTTGTCCTGTTCATTTGTTGCTTTTAGGTTTATATCTGACATATAAGTGCTATCATATGATTTTCAACTTTTTCAATCTGGCTTATTTCGCTTAGCATGATTATCTTGAGGTCCATCCAGGTTGTCGCAAATGGCAGTGTTTCATCTCTTTTTATGGCTGAGCAATGGCCAGTAAACGTAGTTAACACCAGTAAGAGAAAAATTTAAATTAAGACCACCCTTAAATACCAGTTTATATCTATCCTGGAATTACACAAATGTTCTGCCAGTGTCAAGTATTGTAAAAATATAGAAAAACAGGAACTCTCGTACACAGCTAATAGGACTGTAAGTTGATACTCCACATTGGAGGACAATTCAATAATATTTTTAAAGGTTTAAAATGTACATACACTCTCATTCAGCAATTCTACTTCTAGATACATTTCTTTGAAACAAAATTCTTAAGACTCTGAAGGATATTCATTGCACCGTTGTTTGTAAGAATAAAAAATTTGGGAAAAACAAAATGTTCATAAATAAGAAAATCACAGAGTATATTTTAGTAAAATGGGATACAATGTGTCAATTAAAATGAAAACACTAGGTTTACAAACATCTACTTGGTTATATCTTGAAAACAACATTAAGTGAAAAAAGCAAGATTCAGAGTGTATACATAACATATTTATATAAATGTAAAACACAGTATGTGTAATATATAATGAATATATAGATGATGAGTATAAATATAAATAATAAAATTATAAAGGCACTGATGAAGAATACACACCAACTTAGCAATAGTGATTAACTCTTGAGAGAGAGGCAGGGAAATACATTTACGACAGGGTAAAAGTGAGATTTTAAATGCGTCTGTAATGCTTTTTAAAAAATATTCAGTGTGTGAAACAAATGCAAATAGATCAAAGTAATAGTTCCCATTGAATATTTGAGAAACAGAAAAAAACATTTTAAAAATAAAAATAATCCATAATCTTATCAGCCAGAGCTGAGCATTATTAACATTTGGTGTTCTGCTTTTCTGGATTTTATTTTCATACACAATTTTACATGGTTAAAATCAAGTACAGATTTTATTTTAATCATTGTTGATGTAGAAACTTTTATAAATGTTATAGGAAAATTGGTTGTAGAGGATCTTAGTGATGGCAGCATTATTACTATCACTCAGTGATTTATTAGTCCTGGATGGCTTCTTAAAAAAATCCTAAAATGCTTTTTAAAATCCTTTTCACTCAAAATATAGGGCTAAGATTATTTATTCTTTTACTATTTTGAAGTATCCAATCAGTCGATGTGCTTATCTTGCATACAAGTATTAATGTAACACCTAGGACTTAGGTCTGGGAATATGAAGAGAGTGAAAAAAGGTTCTTGCCTTCAAGGAGCTCATGCTCTTTATAGGGAGACTTAGGCATGAATAATTATAATGCAAGGAGTTTAATCTTAGATATGTGGGGAAATGATGCAGAGCCCATAGAAGAGTTACTGACAGAGCCAGACAAACCTCACTGAGTGTTTGAGTTGAGCCTGGCAAACTATTTAGTGAGCTGTCATACAGAGGGGAAAAGGACCTACATGTCGGAGGAAAAGTGGATGTGTTCTGAGAATGGGTGGTTTGTGACTAGAGTAGAAGACGAGTGAGGGGCAGTGGAACGAGATGAGGGAGGAGACAGGTAGATGAGAATAAGTTATGAAGAGTCCTCTCTGCCATGCTGAGATATTGGGGAGCCAGCAGAGTAAAAGACGAGGAGTGAAGCAATCAGATCTCTATTTTAGCAAAATAACAGGAAATATAATTTTCTGAGTTCTTGAATAGATGGAAAAGAAAGCAGAAACCCATTTAAGAATAAGCTCTTGACATTTCAGAGATAAAGATAAATTTGTCTCAGTTTATGACATATTTCTTTAAAGTCAGATTAGAATTTACTATGACGATTAGGTTTGTGCCATTAGTTGAAATAATGGCATTATAATTTGTCATATAACACTCTCATTCATGTAAAAATTTTTACACTGTGGATTCTAAAGATATTTATTATATGGACCACTTAAACAGCTCAAAGATGGATTATGGCAACAGTGGAAAAACTTCATGCTAGTTTATTCTCCTATGTAAGTTTGTCTCTACTTCTACTAGAATGATTTTGTTGTTATTGTTGAGAGAAAGCAGGGATTTCACAGATTATAGAAAAACCTGTATTACACCTTGGATTGGACCATCAATATATTTCTTTCCCATTGCAATGCACCAAAGAGTAAGCACTTTAAAAGTTTTATGCACATGTGCAAGTGTGTGTGTGTGTGTGTGTGTGTGTGTGTGTGTGTGAGAGAGAGAGAGAGAGAGAGAGAGAGAGAGAGAATGTTGCTTAATGCCTACCAATTATTAACCTATGTACTGACACATTGATAGGTCAGTTCACATATGCCAAGCAGTGTATGAACGGAGAATATTCCTCATCACAACTCTGCAAATCAGAAATAAACGTTGAGCTTAAGTAATCACAAAAAAGGACTTCTGGTTCCTTGTGAAAAAGGTCCCTTAAGATGTACATATAATTTATCACACATTCATTAGAAGCTCTGAGATCTTTTGTGCCGCTCAATTCTTTCTTTGAAAAAAGTAAGACTTCTAGGCTTCTAAAGTTCCAATGATTAGATACTTTCGTACCTATAAATAGATATGGCTTTGTAGCTAGTATTCAAGCAGTGTTTTGTTAACAACAACAACAAAATGCCCTTAAGTTTCAAACAAAAATTTTGTATAATGTGTAGCAAAAGCATCACTGATTTTACAGGGACATAGTAACAATATACTGAATTTGGAAAGTTTAGATAAAAGAGTATATATAAGAGAGCAGCCTTTAAAGGAACTTAGTAGTGTTGGGATTAATGGTATTTGAAAGTATCTCTAAACAATGGGACTGAAGAAAATTCTGTTTGGTGATACTATCACCTGGACAGAGAGACTCTTCAATAAGGAAGAAATGAGGACACCAGTATGAATATAGAATTATCTCGAGAATAGGAAAAAATGGAAATATTTGCTCCAAGTTTTACTCCTGCTATGAGTATAAAAGAGAAGGAGAGATGAGTTAGGATTAAATAATACTTTGGTTCCCATTTACTTTCTGGGAGTCCTGAGATATTTCAGTATGATTTATGAAGGTATATGGAATGCAATCTAACTTTTTCCAAAGTATAGCTAAATAAATTGTAATTCCATACAATATATTTCTCTTACAATATGTGAAGTCTATCATCATGAATATCTACATAACTTGAAGACTATAACAGCATATCAAGAGAAATATGTTTAGATAATAATAATAATAGAGTAAGGTTACTTCGTAGCTATATTTTATACCAAAATACCAGATAACCAAAGCAAATATGGGTTCCTGGCTAATAGAGATTTCAAACAAAACTCTCTTTATATAGCTGGTGACTTCCATCCAGTTTTCCTAGAATTTACTGACATTTTAAGAAAAAGACCATTAATTCCATAAAATTCTCAGCATGTGTTTAATTTATGTGACCAGTATCTTCTCAGAACTTTATTGTATGTGTACCTGTATGCACGTACTTGTTAATATGTAACAACATATCTTGCAGTGGGCATGTAAAAGAAGTAATCTAGTAAACTATAATCACATGTGAAAAAATAAGGGACTACGGGAATTGATAGATTTCCCAGGTGAGAATTTTGTTTACTGACAAAGGAACCAAGATTTCCAAAAAGGTCAAAGTTTGACATAAAATCTAAATTTATTTAAATTGAAATGTAGTAATTAAGAGGAAAACCAAACTTTCTAACTAAAGAAGTCATGATGTGATGATCTACTATCCCCATTTTCCTCCATAGTATTAAGAAATTAAAGATAGAAAGTCACTCCTTGAAGTCCTATTTATAACGATCATGCTTTTCTGAGATCAGTGGTTATTAAATGAACAAGAATTTGTAAGTTGTTTAATGCCCAATACTTAATAACCCTCATGGCTATTACTGCACACCATAATAAAAATGAGACCAGTGGCTCATATCTTTGGATTATGAGCTCCTTTCTTCATGTTAGGAAAATTTATCAAGATTTCTCTTTTACAAATAATATTTTTCAGTTAAAAGAAAATTAATAGAATGTTAAATATGACAGGAATGAATTAAATCATTTCAATTTAAACTTATTTTAGTTGGACATTTAACTTCTTGCTAAATTCTGAGTATTTGAAAATAGTTCTTGCCAGTACTTTGCAAATATATCAAAGATAATAAGTAAATGATATGGAACACATTTTTAAAAAGTACATGAAATATTGTTTTGTCCATAATACTCTGACTATTCACAAATTGAGTCCTGACTTCTAATAAAATGAATCTTTCTGTAATGGTGATGGTGATATAAAGACAAATTAGGCACACTCTGTCTGCCTTGAAAGGAATCCCAGTCTAGTAAAAAAGGAACACACAAATAGTCAACACAGAAGGACACAGAATGCCATGGGACCATATAGGAGGGCATTTAGTTACACTTCATATTCATATATATTCTTTATTACACTTTTTTCTCCTCCCAGCTTCATACTACATGTTCCAAGGGATTCTTCTTTTAGAGGACGATTCTTGGCCGGAAGCAAATGAAGACTGGAAGGATATTTAAGGCCAAAAAATTGTTTCTAAGTATGTAGAAAATGTGAGGAGGCTGGAGGGGTATGAGGGAGCAGATCATGACGGGCCTTGTAAAAATGAGGGAATAAAAGAGAGAGAAAGAGAGTAGGGTCTAGCAGGAAAAGAAAAGGTAATAAAGAATAAATTTGAATGTGTCACTATGTATTTATTTACACTCTTGCCTTATTGTAGAAGGGATGGAAACCGTATGAGGTCTAGTACATATTTGCGATTGCCTGCCTACCATTTCTTCCTTGACTTTCCCCATCCTCATAAACCTTTCTTGATCTATAGTAGAATCCTGATTTTTTAGGTAGACACTCTCCTCTACATGGCCACACATTTCCAGAGGGGTCATCTCTACCTCATTTCCAAGGGTTCATTAGTCTAAGCCAACTCTTGTTAGAATTGGGTTAGATAACAAATCTGACTAATAAGACTCTTAAGAAAAGACACAAGGAAAAGGTGGCCTTCTCCTTCATTTTGATATTATCATATCTAATACAATGCTGCAGTCATCTTGGTCGCAGCCTGGGGATGAAGCATTGCATGGAAGAGGGCAGAGCCCAGAGAGCCATGGAGGAGAGGGGCCAGAGTTCTGATGTCCAGGACCTAGAGCCACCCTAATTTAGGCTTCTATTAAGTGGAATAATCATGTCCTCATTGCTCAATCTAGTTAAAGGGAAGTTAATTGCAGCATAATCACTTAATCAATTATGATAAAACATAAAACCCAGCTTCCTAACACAAATTAGAAAGAAAAATAGAAAAAAGAGAAACTAAGATAGGGACATAAATAAAGTCTGGATAAGACCAATATCAACTGGTATCATAAGTACATATGCTTCCATTTGTGTAAGAAGATATATGTATACACATACACATACAGAAATGCATATGTTTTTTGATCCTTCTATATGAATTCCTGCAAGAACTTACAATACAATGGGAATAGGATGTGGTACCTTATGATAAAATCGAGCTCACTTACCATAGTCTGCAATATTAAGCTCTTTGTTTAAATCAGAACAACACAGGACCAAAAGGTTGTATACCATCCATACAATATTTTGAGCAAAGGTTGAGAAAATGGTTTAGACATTTATTTGTACTTTTTTTTTTTTTTTTGTAAAGTGCTTGTTGATGGTTTTGGTCCACATTTCTATTGCACTGTGGTGTTTTGTTTTGTTTTGTTTTGTTTTAACACGAAATGATTTGTAAAGACATACCAAGTTATTTGATAACATTAATTTGTAGCAGTTGAATAATGGTTTTCTCTCTTAATGATTAGTAGTTGATTCTTGAAAAAATTGCAAAAGGGATCACTGAGAACAGTTTGACCGAGTCCAGTCCAGGATGGATTCACCAGGAAGCAGACTCTGGGATGGAGACTGGCATGTAGATCAATTACAAGTGCTCTCGGAAACAGTGAATGTGGAAGGGGAGCAGAATAGGGCAGAAGGAGAAGTTAGCCTGCAATTCTCATCATAAGACTCCAAAGACTCCCCAGGAAACTCTAAAACTGGGATAGTTTTTCAAAATCATCCTAAATTGGTGACTAGGTAGAGCCTTGGTCCTGCTCTGTCAAAGGGGCAGTTCTCTTCAGCTGAGGCAGTTCCCAAACAGCGTGAAGACTGTCGCCAGCAACACTCTAAACAGCTTCTTCAAACATTTCCCCTTCAGATCTGAAGGGAAATCTAGGTGGCACATTAAAGTGTCAACTACAAATAGAATTAAGGTTTTGCCCAGAGTGTGTGGCAAAATGACAAGAAGGATGGATGTATTCATTGACAAGAGAGTTATTAAATGATGGATCATTATGTCTCAGCTGAATAAGCAAACATGTGAAGGTTGAAAGAGTTCATAGAATGACCGACAACAGATGAACGAAAAGATTAGAGGTCTCAGTAGGGTTGAATAATAATTATAGCATGAGTAAGGGAAATGAGAAAGTTAAAATGATTGGATAATGTGTCTATGGAATAGTTTCTTAGGGATTAAGATGCCCATATGAAGCAGTTGCTGTTCTTAACAAAGTTCATGGCTTAGCTTTAGACGTGGAAACCTGAATAGAGTTAAGGCAAAGATCCTATGAGTAGAAGTCAGAAGACTCTTGGGCTTAGGTGATTGCTTGAACATCTACAAGGAAACTGAAGATTCCAAGGTGGTGGCAGGTTTGAGGTGGAAAGCAATATCGGGAAACATGTGATAAGGCTTTGAGGAATATAAGAGAGTAAATACAAGTTTAATAAATGATATACATGAGTCAGAACAGACTATAGCTGATGGTATCATTTTTACATGAGTGTGAAAGAATCCTAGAATTTAGGCCTGTGGTATGGAAAAATAAATGTCATTTTTATCTCCAGCTACTATGATAACTTTCATCTGGGGTTTTAGCAAGTTCATTTTCTAACTCGCTTTAACGGGGAGTCACTGCCTGCGTAGGAGGGGCTCTGGCTTGGCATAATAGTGCTGGGTGTGGCTTGGTCAGCTTAGCATAAACACCATTTTGGAATGAGTAGAGAGATAGAGGAAAGGAATACCAGGGACCACTGAGAGTAAAACCAGGAAAAGGAATTTGCTGTCAAGACCAAAGGGAAAGCCCAAGATCCCAAATAGGCTCAAATCTAATAGATCCCAGAGTACAAAAATCTGTGTGAGAATCTAAGCACAAATATATTAGCCAAAAAAAAATAAAATAAAATAATAATAATAAGATTCAATGTATTGTCGATATAAGGCAAAATATTTAAAAACTAAGCTTGGGAGGGGGCCAATCTTCTCCAGCCTTCTTCTGTCTTTCTTTT
>NW_024347791.1:10209652-10218209 GCF_902729225.1 Pteropus medius
GTTGCCCCAGGAATCTATTCCTTCTCACTAGTCAAGCCAAGGAATTGTCATTCTTGGCACCATCATGGCTGGAGGATGGTGAAATTCTACTGTCAGTGACTGCCCTCATTCCTCCTCAGTTTTTGAGCCGCTTTGGAGTTCAGAATCTATAAGATAAACAAGCCTTTCTTCTACTATTTTGCTCACAAATTAAAGCATAATTCTAATTATGTAATTATCATAATTATGCTAAAACCCTGCCATGGTTGAGGAATGGGAAGGAACAAGAATGAGGGGATAAGGGAATAGAGTCTGTCCCACCACAGTCTATTCATGGGACTACTTTATGTGGTTGAATTGAGACCTTGGGCTCCTTGTTGTTCTCTCGGCCCTGGAGTTGTTGGCTCTTTAGAAGAACTTCTCTGGTATAAGTAAGACCAAAGGTCTTTACAGATTGGAGCTGCTCAGACACTGAATGTCAGCTTGATGTGGCTGGCCAATCATTCCACGTTTTAGCATACAAATGTGGCCTTTTCCATGTAGAGACTTTTAAAGTGACGATAGCCTTGTAATCTGTTCTTTTTATGGATGAAAGTGGTATTTGACCATATCGTCAAGGAAAATGTTTTTAGAAATGCAATGTTGCTGACTTTTTTTAAAATAAAAAATTCAGTCTTTTACCAATTTTGTTTTCTTTTCATACACCTTTCCACTTTTCATCTTAATACTTTATCTTGCCAACATCATCACCATTCACTTTTCCACACATGTCCTGTGCTCTAGCCAAACTGAGCTATTTATAGTTACCCAAAGGCATAATGTGGTTTTATGCTTCTGCCCCGTTCCATATTCTGTTGTGTCTGGAATGCTTCTCCCTCCTCGAAAGCTTGATGGCACTCATTCTTCAAGGCAATGATTAAATCTTTCTTCTTTACTTTCTCTTTTTACTCTTAACCTAGCTCCCTTCTCTGGTCTTCTTATTTAGTGTCTCACTCTTCTGTGTTCCCATAGTGCCTGATACACAGCATGAATAACACAATTTTTAATACTATATTTGCCCTTCTATATTTTCCATTAAATAATCAGCAACTTCAAAACAAGGCTGAGTCTGCTTATTGTTGTAGTTCAAACATCTAAAATGTCGTCCATGTTATAAATGTTAGCCAAATGTCTCACATATTAACTATCTGTTGCTGCATAGCAAATTACCCCAAAACTTGTGGCTGAAAACAACAAATATTTATTATCTCATAGTTTTTGTGGGTCAGGAATCCAGGAGGGGCTTAAGTGGGTGGTCGGTTCAGGGTCTTTCTGAGTCAAGCTGTTGGTCAGAACTGCAGTCATTTCAAGGCTTGACTGGGCCTTCAAAGATCCACTTCCATGCTTATTCATGTCGTTCTTAATAAATTATGGTTCCTGGTGGGCTGTAGAACTGAGGGTTTCAGTTTCTTGCCATGCCTTGTGAGCCTCTCACAGTGTGGTTGGTTACTTGCTTTCCTCAGTATAAAAGACCTGAGAGAGTGAGAGGACCAGATGACATACTCAACACAGGACCTACAGTCTGTTTATAATCTTAATCTCAGAAGTGACCTCTCATCAACTAGTTCAACTCATACTTTAGAGATGAGATTTAACAAAACATGAATGCCATGAGGAAGGGAGGGATTGATCAGGATCTTCTCTGCAGCTGCATGCCACACATTTTAATGGATCAAGTAGCTGCTTCATCAAGACAGGAGTATGTAAAACTGTTGGTGACAGCAAAGAAGGTTCAAGTGTTTTAGTTTTCAGTATATTTAATAGAATTGCTAATTCTTAAAAAAATAAAAAATAAAAACGACATCGCTAGGAGAAAGTGAAAATGTAGTATTTTGAATATTAAATAATTCTCTAAAATAATCGTTAAATATTAACTTCCTCAACTAGTTCATAGTGGGTATGTTCTCCCTGAAAATACTGAAACAGAAGATATTTGGACTATTTTACTTATGATTTTTATACTGTCTCTCTCAGAAATGATGGATTGTGTCCCATTACTAAAATAAAGTTACTTTAGAATAAAAAGATTCAATTAGTCTTATTTGTTTGTTTATTTATCTATCCAATGAGTATCTATTGAGCGCTTGTGTACAAAGCACTGCCCTTGCATTAAATATGTTATTTTTTTTGCATAAATACATTTCTGCTTTCATAATGAAAACCTTAGTTTTTAATTACATAATGAGAATAGTGTTTATATATGATATGAATATGAAAAATTAAATGTATATTATAACATTCTAGATTTCTCTGTGAAAGGGAAAACATTTTTATGAGAAGTACTTATGAGAGGGGTCCACAACCTATCTGGTTTGTGCATGTTTTTTTTTAAATAAAGTTTTCTTGGAACACAGCCACATGCATTTGTTTCCACATTGCCCATGGCTACTTTTGTGCCATAACAGCAGAGGTGGGTAGTTATGAAAGACACCTTATAGCCTACAAAACTTAAAATATTAACTATCTGGCCATTTGCAGAAAAGGTTTGCCAACCCCTGACTTAAGGCCAACAATAAAAAACTGTACTTTATGAATTGCTAGAGTAATAATTATTAAATAGTTACTTGATTGTTAGTGTTGCATTCAAGAATTTCCACAGTAACACCTCAAGCTGCCTATCTACTTATATTTATTATTATTATATATAGCAATAGCTACTTTTATTGAGTACCTACTATGTGCCAGGCAATATGTTAAACACACACATACATACACACATACTTTATTTATCCTTACAACACCACTATGAGAAAAGTACTGTTTCACAGATAAGGAAACTGAGATTAAATATGCCAGGATTTCAGTTTGGATTTGTCTGATTCCAAAGCCTAAATTCAAAGTATATGGCTCTTCCATTTCTTAGTATTACTTTGATGAATATTATATTTTATTCAAACCGAACTGTTTCTTATTCAACTAATGTGCCTCTTTTCCATCTCTCTACATTTTTCTCATCCTTTTTCCAACTCTTGGATTACTTTTCCCACCATTATTTCATTCTAAATTTTACTAATCTGTCAGAGACCTCCTTAATCGCCACCTCTTCCATAACACCCTTCCCGAATCCCCAGCCAGAAGTAATCTCAGTCCTACTTGTCCACGACATAGCAACTAACATGGTTTCTGGTGCATTTAACTGTCCAGTACATGCTACAGAGCGATGTTAAAATTCTACACTGCATCATTGCACATGAATTATTTTGTATTCGTAGGATACTTTTCTTCTAAAAGCTCAAGTAAATTAAAAGTTTTTCTCCCTAAGCTTATTATTGTAGAGATAACCGACAATCGTAATGCATAATTTAATGTGTAGTAAGGGAATCTGACTAGGAGATAAGTTTCTGTTTCCATCTGAAATTGCAAGCATATTCGGTAATTTTCTCTAAGCAGTTTTTACACACCTTATTTCATTTTCATCGGTAATGTTTTTTAGCTGCCGGTGTGAAATTTAGGTTGTTTATGTAAAACTATCTTAGATATAAGCTGTTATTCAGCAAATGCAGTAGATAATTGACATTTTTAAAGTAAATAATATAATAAAGCTATTTTAGGAATAAATCAGTTTCCTAAACTCTTACATATGTTCTAGAATATGCTTTTTATTTAGGTTTTCTCTAAAAGGACCATGAAATTATAAAAGCCGGATCACCTTTCTCCATGTAATTAAGGGCATTGTGATGGTTGCCATTGACACTCAGGTTTTGCTTTATTCACTTTATTTCACTTAGTATTTATAAAGGATTGTATTGAGCCAAGAGCTATGGGGGTGGGGGGTGGGGGATAAGAGAAACATAAGTCTCTGAAAAAATATAACCTAGTCTGGAAGAGATAATGAACAATGTAAGGTAGTACAAAATCAAATTATCAGTGTAATGGTACAGATTATAGATTCAGAAGATGGAGATACTTATAGTCTTTTCCGAGTAATTTAGTACTTGATTGACCATTGTCTTCTACTATGTATTAAGTTACTTAAAAGAAACACTTATAAGCTTTTGTCTTACAGTCCACATGTACTACCCAGCAGTTTTGGGCTTTGATGAAGAGACCGTCAACAGGGCCAGTCCTTGCAGTGAACCATTCCTCAAGGGATCACCCCTTATTCCTGGAATTTAATTCTGTCCCTACAGAATTAAATTTGCGTTACTAGCTAAAAGATGCCTCAAACCCTACCCAATTACTCATAGTTATTACTCTAGATGTATTATCTAAAAAGCATTACTAGTTTTTTTCTTGCTTTTCTCTCTGGATTTTTTCATCTTCCACATTTTATTTTAATTCTGATATTTGGTTTAATAAGGAAAAAGAAACTCAAATTTATTAAACCTATACTCTGCACCTGATAACATGCTAGTTATTTTTCATGCGTATTCTCTCATTTTATCTGCATACATAAACCCTAGAATTATAGATATTAATCATTCTTATTGTTAAAGTTAAGAAAAATGGAATCCAGAGAGTTTAAATAAATTGTCTAACATTGACTAGGCAAATTTTCCACAAATTTCAGCATCTGGAATTAGAATGTAAATTTGGATACTTTTTGAATTAACGTTTACTAAAAGACAAAGTTTTTTTTAATGTTGTATATCTTATTCTAACCCAAAGTTGAGTAACGCATAACAAAGAATTGAGGCTGAAACAAGTAATGAAACAGTGTACGGAGAAACAGATCTGTGAAGAATTAAGATATTGGAATTATCAGACTCAGAGTCAGAAAAATAAAACAACTGTACTTAACATTTTTCAATAAATAAAAGCAAGCTTGAAAAAATTAGAGAACTGAAAAATGCCAAATGATGACAATTTTTTTAAAAAGAACCAAGTAGAAATTTTTTATTCTTATATATAATATTTTAATTAGTATTTTTATCTTATTTTTATTTTTTAAAAAAATTTTATTAAGTTTATTGGGATAACATTGGTTAATATGATTATATAATTTTCAGGTCTACATTATAATTTGATATCTATATATTCTATTGTTTATTTACCACCCAAAGTCCAGTTTCCTTCAGCTACCATAATTTGATCTCCTTTACCCACTTCACCCTCCCCTCACTCCCCTATATTTGACTCCCTTTACTCCATCTACCTCCCCCCTCATTTTTCATCCCCTACCCTCTGGTAACCACTAGTCCATTGTCCATGAGTCTCTGTTTGTCTTGTTCATTTGTTGCTTTTAGGTTTCTATCCCACATATAAGTGATGTCATGTGATTTTCAACTTTTTCTGTCTGGCTTATTTCGCTTAGCATGATTATCTCGAGGTCCATCTATGTTGTCACAAATGGCAGTATTTTATCTCTTCTTATGGCTGAGTAATATTCCATTGTATATATGTACCACAGCTTCATAGCCGATCTATTGTAGGACACTTCAGTTGCTTCCATGACCTGGCCACTGTGAATAATGCTGCTATGAACATCAGTGTGCAACTATTTTTTCGGATATGGGTTTTCAAGTCTTGAACCAATTAGAAATTTTGGAACTGAATAGTATAATTGCAGTTAAGAAATGGTTTGATAGAAGACTAGACACAGCTGAAGAAAAAATCAATAAATTGGAAAATGAATATAAGAAACTATTTAGAATGCAAACAGAAATGATGATGAAAAGTACAAGAGAGAATAAATGATAAATGATAAGAAAAATAAAGTTGGTCTAACATGATTTCATTGGAGTTCAATAAACATTAGCTATTATTATTACTATGTCACTCCCTGCTTAAATATCTTCGAAATTTCTTATTGCCTACAGAATGAAGTATAATTTTTATACAATAAACTTCTTACTCATCTCAGCTTATCTCCAACTTCTTAATGTAAAATAACAGCTTTATCTGTGCTCTTTCTATCTTCATGCTCTGTTTCAGCTTTCTTGTATGAAAACTGAAGCCTTTCACAGTCATCTTCCTTTACAGTCACAGTTTCCCCCCTGCTTTTTCATCATGCTTCATTTTGCTGTTATCAATTCTTAAGTCATATTGCATTATAAATTACATGTCTGATGCCACATTTGATTGTATACTTCTCAAGAGAATAGATTTTTACAAAATTTTAACAGGAGTTTATTTTTAGAGCACTTTTATGTTCACAGCAAAATTGAATTGAAATACAGAGTAACTGTATATATGTCCTGCCCCCACTAACCAACATTCCCCACCAGAGTGGTACATTTATTAAAATCAGTGAACCTAAACTGACATACTGCCATTACCCAAAGTCCATAGTTTACATTAGGATTCACTCTAGGTGTTGTACGTTTTATGGATTAGGACAAATTAAAATTACATGTATCCACCATTATAATATCATACAGCATAGTTTTATTGTCTTAACTCCCTACTAGAGGATCTTTAAAATTTATCCTTAGAATGTAACATAATGCCAGACACATAATTGCTCCCAAATAAATGTTTTTAGATGTATGGTTGAATGAATGAAAGAAGGCAGGGACAAATTGGAAAGAATCAGAGCACCTCTTCATTGTCTTGTTGACTGATGTTTTGTTTCTGTTTAAATATCACTCCTACTATTCTCTTCTACTCAGAAGACCAACCCCACAAACTACTATCTTGCATAACCATGACTATTCTAGAGATGCTAATTTAAATCCCACCTTATCCATTAAACCCAAGTCAAGAGTGAGTTCTGGACACTTTTAAGACTTACTTTATGAATGATCAATTTAATTTAATGTGTCACATTTGTATATTTTTTTGTTTCACAAGCCTATGTCTGGATTCCTTATGAGATGGAATTATATTTTTATGTGGTGGGTAGAGTTTTCATCCCTTTGCTATTTATGAGCTAGAGATGCCTTCATAAATTATTGCTTTTCACTTGGGATTGTAGACAATGGCCATGGAATAGAGAAACTTGCTGGTTTATAAAAAATTCACAGTCTCAGTCTCTTTTGTGTCAATTTAGCTAGCTGTCTAGGACAGAAAATTATTGGGAATTAATTAAAAACAGAACAGGGAATTAAATTTTTTGCAGATTTGAACTTATAATAGTTTTCATAAAAAGCCATAGAGGATTGCAAAATTGTTGTTAAAATATTATAACTTTTCTTTGTGGTAGAAGTTGTTTATGGAACATTCATCATTATCTTTTTCTAAGTATTTTAAACATTCCCAAACTGCATATTTGGTGTTATTTTGTTCTGATATAAACTTATGAAGAAAATGTTACACATGTTGCTGATTTTCAGGTCATCATTTTCTTTACCTACCCCCCAAATATACAACATAAGGAAAGATTAATTTAAATTTTTGAGATTTTGTTCATTTAGAGTTGACCACATAGGAGAGTATGTTTATTTGGAGATAATAGTTTTGTCTTTGTCTACATTATAAAACCATTTTGCACTTTTTCATCAAGGTTAATTCACTGGGATATTTTTTTATAGCTAGAGAGATTTCTGGGAAATGTGCTTCGAGGACACTTGAATCTGTGTTTTATGAATCAGGGAGATATAACATTTTTATTTTAAGAAAGATTAATACTCATTTAAAAGATTATGGAAAAAATTAGCCTAATCGTTTAAAAAATTATGTTCTTTACTTAAGGTAAGGTTTTAGTCATTCATGGAATAGTGGCAGTCTTAACGGCTATGCTGGATAATCTATCTTTATGGATTGAATAATAATACTCTTCTTGGAATAATACTACAGAGGGTGATACCATTCTGAAAGAAAACAATATATTCAATAAACATTTCTTTATAATGCTGCGCATGTTCCTCATTAAGATCATGTAGTTGATAACAGCATTGTTGAAATCTCAATTCATGTTCACTAAAGTGATTTTGAGTCTTGAAAGGTAAACTGAGTGATTAGGTTCATGGCAATTCTATTTTTATTCACAGATAATGCCTCTGAGGTAGCAATTACTGCTCCAGGAACTAGTAACCATAGAAACAGCTCTACAGGCCCAACACCTGACTGCTCACCTCCATCCCCTGACACTGCCCTCAAAAATATTGTAAAAGTTATTCGACCCCAGGTAAGTGCACAGAATGCCATTATCTGCACTATGATGTATTTTTGTTTTTGAATCAGTGCAATGTCTGGCCTATTTTATGATATGTAAATTGATTTTAAGGTTAAAAGAAGGGACTTGGAAGAGGGTGTTTTCTTTCCAATGATGATAGACGTTGAAACCTGTATTCGCTTTTGGAAAAATGAATTTGTATATTACATGAAAAAACAAGTGAAGCTTAGAAAAAGGGCTATTTCACATTATCTTCTTTTCTCAACATTTTAACAATTATGCTCCAATTATTGAGCCATTACATATTTTCTGGTGTTCTCTGTTCCTTTTGTCTTCATTTCCCTGGACATGCTGGATTATCTGTGATCACGTCTCTATCCTCCAACCCCAGTTGTTTTTATACATTTTCTTTAAATTCTCTATTTCTTGTAGTTTCAAACTAATTTTGTCTGTGTTTGATATTGTATATCTCATTGCTCCTTATTTTCCTCCAGTGCTCACTTTCCTCTAGCCAGTCTCTCTTTAGTCTTTGTTCTTTTTTTT